>NC_135487.1:127273616-127561116 GCF_052094955.1 Ictidomys tridecemlineatus | reverse complement strand
AGAAGGATTTCAAGTTCAAAGCCAGCCCTCAGCAATGTATCGAGGCCCTAAGCAACTCAGCAAGACCCTGTCTCAAAATAAAATATTAAAAGGGCTGGGGCTGTGGCTCAGTGGTTAAGCACCCCTAGGTTCAATCCCTGGTACCAAACATAAATAAATAAATAAATAAAACGCCCACTCTCCCCTCAAAAAAATTTTTTTTAATATTTATTTTTCAGTTTTCGGTGAACACTTTTATTTTATTTTATGTGGTGCTGAGGATCGAACCCAGCGCCCCGTGCGAGCGCGTTACCGCCTGAGCCACATCCCCAGCCCCTCCCCTCCAAACCGAATGCCTCTCATTGCTGCTTTATTGTCCATCAGAGCACTTCTAACATAACGTAACACCGCATGTAATTGACGGATGTCATTTCCTGCAGCAGGTTCCCTGAGGGCCAGGAGTTTTGCCTGGTGTGCTTTTTTCCCCTAGTATCCACAGCACCTAGAACAAAATGCCCGCACACAGTAGGTGCTCAATAGCTATTTGTTGCCTGGATAAAATCATCGGTCTTTATGCCTGGACTTGCTATTTAGCTGAAAGTTTTTCAAGGGCAGTGCCTAGCGCATAGTAGGTGGTCCGCATGTGGCTACTGATCTGTCGGCCGGGGTCGTTGGGGAAACCGAGGCCGCCTGGCCAAGCCATCCGGGGAAGGCCCGGGAGGTGCCAAGGGCCTCTGGTTGAACACTGTGTCCCCTGCTGCCCTGCTCCTCCCAGCCCACCCCAGAAAAGTCCCAGAAAAGCCAGGGGAAGGCACATTTCCGTTTCTTTCCATCGGTTTTCATTCTCCCCGCGAGAAGACAAATCTGCTTCCCCTCTGCCAGAAGGCCCCGAGCCACGGCTCCTTCCATTAGAGTAATTAAATCCCTGCCGCGAGGAGGGTTCAGGAGACCAGCGGGCCTCGCGCCAAGGGCTGGCCCGCGGGCAGGAGGCGTCGGGGAGGGCGGCTGGCCAGAAGGCCTGTCTCTCAGCTGTCTCCTGAGAGCGAGGAAATCCACTCACACAATGCCTTCACAGGTTTTCACCTGGGGACGGAAGACAGACCCCCCAGCCCACCACCCAACAGACCCGCCGCCAGGAACGCCGCAGCTGCCCATTCCGGGGACCCCCACTGCCCTTCCAGAGACGGCCAGCGGAAGCTCCGGGTCCTCCCGCCCATCGCTCCCATTCTCCAGAGGCCAGGGACCAGTGTGCTGGGCCGTGCCTGGCGGTTCTCTCCACCCACGAGCTCCGCTGACCTTTGCTGACCTCACACAGGCCAAACCCACATCACAGGTGCTCGGACAGCAGCATGTCACTGACTCCTCGCAGCAGCCCCAGCACCCGGGTTACAATGACAACCCCCTGCAGCCTCCACCAGGACACTGAGAATCAGAGTATCGAAGCAATTCCCCCAGGCCCACAGTCAGGAGGTGACAGAGCCAGGACGGAGACTCGCATCCATCCAGGTCAAAGCTGCCGTGGCGCCCGCCTGTGATTCAACACAACACGGGAGGCTGAGGCGGGAGGACAGCAAGTTTAAGGCCAGCCTGGGCAACTCCATAAGACACTTCTCAAAATAAAAAATAAGAAGGGCGGGGCTGTAGCACAGCGGCAGAGCACCCCCGGGCTCAACCCTAGTCCTAGGGGAGAGAGGAATAGACCTGGAGACGGAGCCGAAGGTCAGCGTCCTCCACAAGCTGCGCAGCCGGAAACCAGAGCTGGGACAGGAACCCAAAGTGCCTGCTTATGACGGCTCAGCTGACCCCTTCCACCCCCCGAGACTTCCCCGGGCCCCTGCCCGGCCTGCCCTGTCCCTGGCTCCTGGAGACTCAACACACCTCTGCACTAAATCCACAGCACCCCTCCGCCTCCACGCACCCTTCCGGGAGCCCAAGTCGTCCACCAAAGCTCTGGTGGGAGCTGGAAGGGCAGGGGACAGGGGTTGGGAACTCTGAGGACAAAAGAGCCCAGTCCAGGAGATGCCGTGCACAAGCCCATCTGCGGCTGGAGCCAGCAGGGAGCCGGCCCTGGGTGTGAATCCCAACGCCACTGCCTCCCAGCTAAGAGGAAGCCACTGGGCAAGTCACCTAACCTCTCCCAACACCAAGCCCGTCCTGGCCAAATGGGGGTGGGTGTGTTCACCTCACAGTGTCGTCAGGAGGACTTAATGAGATGAGCTGAATAAAAGCATATAATAAATACTTGCTCTGGGGGCCGGGGCCGGGGCTCACGGGTAGAGCACTTGCCGGGCACGCGTGAGGCCCTGCGTTCCATCCTCCGCACCACATAGACAGTAAATGAATAAAGGCATTGTGTCTCGACAACCGAAAGATATATCAAGTAAATAAATAAATATGTGTTTCCTTTTCCTCCCCATCTCTTCTCTTTTTCGGTCCTTAATAAGATTCCAGGTCACCAGGCCTGGTGGCCCACACCTGTCATCCCAGCGGCTCAGGAAGCTGAGGCAGGGGGATTCCAAGTTCAAAGCCAGCCTCAGTAACTTAGCAAGACCCTTTCTTAAAATAGAATATAAAGGTCCAATGTTCTCCCGGATACGGAGATGCTAACCCATAACAAGGGAGGGTGTGGGGCGGGGAGGAAGGGAGGGGGATGGGAACAGAAGAGACGGCAGGAAGAATCAGCAGAACTCTCCTGTGCTCATACGTGAATACACAGCCCACGGAACCCCACACCACGTCCAGCCACAAGAATGGAATTAAACTTGTATCGGTTGCACCCCACGTATGTCTAATATGTCAAAATACACCCTGCTGCCATGTACGTCTAAACACAACCCCCCCCCAAAAAAAATATACATATATATATGGCGGCTAGGGATATGGCTCAGTGGTTAAACATTAAACATTCCTGGGTTCAACAACAACAACAAAAAGACCCCATGTCACTCTGGAGGACATTTTCCATTTTATAAGCGTGCAGTGCTCTCCCGAGCTCCGGGGACAGGAGCATTACATATGATCCCATCTGCCTTCGAGGAAACCCCTTATGACTCAGCCTCCACCAGAGACTTGCTCTCGGCCTGCATCAGTTTCATTTCACCTCTGAGGGATCTCGGGATCCCTGGCAGACAGCACGGACCCAGCCTGGAGCCTCGTGCCACAATGCCCTCCCTCCCTGGGAGCAGAACCACATGCCAGGTCCAGCCCAGAGCAGGAGTGGCCTGGAACCACGGGCTGGGAAGGACCTCAAATGATCCCCAAGGCCACGGAGCTCTCCAAGAGACAGTCGAGGCAAGGGCCAGCACTAACCAGAAGGGACCAGAGGAAATTCGTTTCTGTTTTTGTTTTCCCCGGGGCTGGGGATGAAAGCCCAGGGCCCTGGGCCACCCCCCAGTTCCACCCTTAATAGGAGGAAACAGAGCCCACTTCCCAACCCTCCACAGCTAAGTTGCCAGGCCTGCCTCGGGCTCTGCTGAAGCTTGCGTTCCACAGGAACACAGAGCAGCCCGACTGGTGGAGGGGAGACCCCTGGAGCTGACTCAGTAGCTGGTCCACAGACCTTGTGCACTCCTGGAACCAAGGATGCTTAGGGGACGGGGTTGGAAGAAAGAAAACAAGGACTAAAACACAGAATCCTTGGGTTCCTGCTCTACCTTTGCTGCTTGCCATGCTGAGTGCCCTTGGACAAATCACACAGCTTCTCTGGGCCTCGGAGCCCTGTAAGCACAGTGCGAGCCCCGCCTTACCCACAGGGGCCTTGCCTACCCAGCCAAACTCAGGAAGGCATGACCCACACCAAGCAGATATGCTCCCAGAGTCATGGCACCCGGGTCATGCCACCCGATGCCATATGGCTCCACGCCCCTCCAAATACAATGGTCCCACCCAGAGAGAGCAACAGGGCTACCCTGAGCCTCCCCTCAGGAGAGAGGGCCACCACCCGGTCTCACGTGCAGGAGCTATTTCGAGGGCCAACATCTCCCCCACTGGAATTCAGAAAAGAAAGAAAATGGCCAAGCCCCAATTTGTTAAAATCAAGAATCTCCGAAAGGAGAAGAGGCCGGGCAGAAATTCCTGCTGCTGGAACCTGAGCTTGCAGGCAGGTGCCAACTCAGGCGAAGGCGCGAGGAGGAACCACCATTCGCTGGCAGCCTGGAATGCGCCAGCCATTGCGCGGGCCACTTGCCCAGCCGTGATCAAGATTCTCATCGTTTATAAATGGGGAAACTGAGGCTCAGAGAGGTTGAGTCACGGGCCTCCGGGAAACCCAGCAATAAGGAGTGGGCCAGAGTTAGCGCCTGGTACCGTTTCTTCCGGCCTCCCCACAGGGCCTCCTTTTGTTCAGAGCCACCTACAGGTCACCAGGAGAGGTGGCTCCATCTGGTCAGCTGATCTACCCGTTTGCTGGGCAACTCTGGGCAAGGCACCCACCTCTCTGGGCCTTGCCATCTGTAACCTGAAACTCCACCCCGTGTGGACCAGCCTCTGCGGCCCTTGCAAGGAGGACCCCCGAAGCCCACCCTCCTGTTCATCTGACACAAAGCACCACTCTTGTCCTTTAAGAAAAATGCCCAAGAAGCTGACTCAGAAATAACAGATGCCAATTTGCATATTACTTCACACATCATTTGCATGCTGTTCATTTAGTGTGCACCAAGGCTCTGCTCAGACGACAACCCTGGTTACCCTGTGACCAGGCTTGGTGGCGGGAGAATGGCTTCCACACGGGCAGGTCGGGGTCACCCCTCCCCCGCACAGCTGCCCTTGGTGCCCCTTGGCACCGGCCGGGGAAAGTCACCAATGGCCCCAGCCCTGGGTTCTAAGCAGGTATTCGAGGCGGAAAGTGCCTTCGGAATTCTAGAAACCACCCTCCTGAGTCCAGAAGGGAAAGTCGAGTTCTCCTGACACACATCAAGACCACGGAGCACTGTCCTCCTTCCTGTCCCTCTCCCGGCCCCAGTCAGCCCTCTCCCTGGAGCCCTGCCCCCTGGCCTCTTTCTGCCTGGTCATCCTGTGTCCCCATGTCCCCCTGACCGTCCTCCAGGCCTCTCAGCCTCTGGCCCGGCCCCATGGGTTTATTTTTGTTCTCTCTCCACCTGTCCAGGGTGAATGTCCACGTCCCATCAGCTATGCCCAGGCCACAGACGGCCAGCTCGGGGCGGAGAGGAACTGGCCCCGCGGGACAAGAAGGTGTCAGAGGTCCAGCCCCACCTTCCAGAAAGGATCCACTCCCCTCTCCCCGCGACCATCCGGAAACACGCCCGGGGAACCCGCCACCAGAAGTAAGGGCGGGATGGGACTCAGGGCCTGTCCCTTCCTCCTGGCAATGACACACCTCCTTGACAGCAACCTGCGGGACACGCACAGGTGACACCCACAGTCCTGTCTCTCCAGTGTGACCCTCCAGGCGGCACCTTCTAATGACTAACACAAGCAACCGCTGGCAGACACCGGGGCTCGCTGGGCACCTTGCCCTGTGCTGGGCGTCGTCCTACACATCAGGGTTGGGGTTCACCTTGACCATCTGAAGGAACAGGATCCAGGTCCAGTAAACTGCCCAAGAGCCCGCCACTGGACACCACCGAGGCAGGGTTTGAACCCAGATCCCAGGCCCTGAACCCTGAGCCCCTGACAGTTCCCTCAACGTTCAGTCCATCACTGCTCATGCCCTGCCACGGGCACTTCGCTTCCCATCCAGAGCCCCTCAGAGCAGGCCTAGTCCCAGAGACGCGCTCCGTCTTCTCTCCCTCCCTGTGGACACGGCCCAGCAGGGACTTCAGGCTGCCCCCCACACACTCAGCCACGAGCCCCTGCCCATGACCCTCCCGTTCCAGCTGTCCGATCCCTCAGGACCACTCCACCTCCCAGGGAGCCCAGCGTCCCCGGCCTCAGTTACTGTCTTCCTCCTTGGGAGCACCAAGATGACAAACCAGTCCAGCCCGCGGGACGCTACTCCAGAACGTGAGCTGGAGGACCAGGGCTTGCTCATCTCTGAGATGGACCGTGACCTGGACTCAGATGACAAAATCCCAGGGAAGGGAACGGGGGTCCGCTCTTATTTTTAAACTAAAGAAATGGAAGGCCAGACTCGGGGAGGGACTGGAAGTAGGATGTGGGAGCCCTCCCCAGGCCCCCACCCCCCCCCCCCGGAGCAGAGGCAGCCCTTCTTCAGCACTGACTGCAGCTGACATGGTCAGGAGGCAGGGAAAGGGGATTCCAGGTAAAGAAGAAAATTCTAGAACCAGGAGCCTAGAGAGCCCTAGCAGTCTCCTCTCCAGTTCCCAGCAGAGGTTTGTGGTGGCGGCTGGCCACGCACTGGAGACCTGAGCCTCATTCCAGAGCCATTTGTCCTGCACCTGGCCTTCAGCCACTCGGTCCTGTGACCACCTGGACCAAGCCTCAGAAACCTGCAGCTCTGTTTCTTCATCTGTGCAACTCAATGGGTTGTGGTGACTCCTGAGGCCATTGTGGGGACCATGAGGGACACAGGCATGGAAACACCTGTAGGATGTAAGATGTTGGCCCACGTGGACGGCCCCTGGGAAGTGACCATGCGGCAGCACTGGAGAGGGAGCAAGAGGACGCAGAAGGAGCCGGACAGAGCCGAGAGTTGTGTGTGAAAGTGGTCACTGAGGCTTGGGGATGGGGCCATGGCAGGAGCCTCCACCAGGCCTTTGAAGGACAGGCTCCTGTTTTCTCTGTAATCCCCACACCTACCCACAGCTTGTCCAGCATCACCATGAGGGCAGTATCACCAAACCCTGTGTGTGACATCTCGGGGACCCACCATGGGCCTCTCCACGGCCTCACCCTGAGCTCAGGCTACGCTGCAGGTACCCCCCTCCCTGGCGGCCCCCAAGACCCCTGCCTTCTGTTGGCCACACTGACGTCCCCCTGCCACGTCCAGTCCTTCCTGCGCGTTCTTGGTAGAGAGCCTCCTGTCTCAACGTGTTGCCTCTCTGGCCCTAGGCCCTTAGATCTTGATTTGAATCTAAGCAATTTGGGCTGGGGGTATAGCCCAGGGTACAGCACTTGGCGTACACCAGGCCCTGGGTTCCCCAGAACCACAAAAATCATCATCATCATCATCATCAGTAAAAATCATCTCTTTCTCCAGTAGCACAGCAGGCAAGGGGAAGGGCATGACCTTGAGAGAGAAAAGGACCGGGGCTCCCGGCCAGTGACCTCGTCGGCAACGGACGCCTCGAGGGTCACCTACGTCGAGGGCCTTCTGATGTACAGTCATCCACTGCTCAACCGAGGTCCTGGCCTCTCTCTCCTGTCACCCGGCAACACCCCAGCACCGTGGAGGCTGGGCCTCGAGGTACTGCAGGATCGTCCTGCCCCCTGCCCCGCCTCCCCTCCTGCCTCCCAGGTCCCATTTGAGCCCCTGGGGGTGGAATGACAGGGGCGGGGGAAGGACCCCTAAAAACCCACTAGCCCCCTCTGGACTCTCCTCACAGGAGAACCTGCCTCCCCGCAGCTCCTGAGAACAGCAGTCCTAGAATCCCCAGCCTCATTATCTTTAAATAAAGGACCAGGGGACTCCCCTTTCTCTCCCCCTTAGGGATTTCTGAAAGCAAGAGAAGAAAAACAGTTCCCAGTGAGAACCCTGGTCTTCCTGTCACGGAGCCAGGGAAAAGCGGCATGTCATGGGCACACAGCCACCCCCACCCCCACCCCCACCCCCACACACTTTCTTATTCTCCCCCCCAGACAGGCTTCACAGATGAGGCCGCAGAACCCCGGCTCCCTGTTGGGACTGGACATGTCCATCAGGACTCGGGTTCGCTGCACAGCTCACTTGCATTTTTGGTCTTATTTTGTTTTTCTTTGCCTAACCCTTTTTAAAGCGGATCTTGGTGGCCTCACAGCAGCTACTCAGGGATAGACAGGGCACCCCCTTCCTGAAAGCTAACTCAGGGAAACAGGAGGCGTCAAACAGCTTCCTAACGAGCCTGTTCAGGGGACGAACGCCCAACCCTCAGGCCAGTGCCCGTACACCCAGATAATGCCGCCTGCGGGGAGGGGAAGCCCGGAGGGACTGGGAAGCCTTCCCCCAGGACAGTTATAAATAGTGTGGTGACAGGCAGAGGAAGGCACAGCTAAAAAGTTAGCTGTCCCCCTGTGGGTCACAAACGTTTGACTCATTGGCTGACTGTCCACAAAGATTATAAATAAGTTGGTCGCCATCCTGGGGGGTGAGAGCCTGTTTTCACACTGCCAGAAGTCGTTGGCCCTCCTTGGGGACAACACACTCAGTGTGACCTGTGACAATCAAATGTGGCCCTGGAGTCCCTTGGCAGCTGGCTCTCGGGCCAGTGGTCAAAGCCTTCACAGTCTTCTGCCTTCTGGAACTCTCCAGGTCATCCCCAGGGAGGGTCTGGGAAAGGAACCTGTCCTATTCCCACTCCCCGGCATGCCTGGGCCATGGACACCGTGCCCCAAGGGGTCCTCTCAAACACACGAGAACCTGCTCTGACAGCCACCTGCCATCCCCAAGGCACCTGGGCCTCGCAGGAACACAGTCATTCACCCCACAGCACCTGCTTCTACACCCGCAGGAACACAGTCATTCACCCCACAGCACCTGCTTCTGCACCGCCTTTTTGGAGACAGGGCAGGGCCGGGCAGGGACTGAGGTGCCACTGGGGCTGGGGAAGCGGCTCAATGGGAAAGTGTCTGTGTAGCATGCAAAAGGCCCTGGGTCGATCCCCAGCACCAAAAAGTAAAAAGAACGGGGTATCATTGACCATTCCAGATGGAGGCTAGGGGTGGACTCCCTGACCTCTGGGCGTTCAGCAAAAAGACAGGCAGCAAGTCGGCCCTGGCCTGAGGGGCACCATTCTCTCTGAAGAGTGAATGGCCAGGAGTTGACTCCTCTGGGCATGAGGAGAAGCCTGCCGTGGGTGGCCGCCAAGGTCAGAGGTGAGAAAGCAGCTCCTCATGGGAGCAGACAGGGCGCCAGCCAGCGCCTTCCCGTGGACGCCTCTGAGTGCTGCTGAGTTACCTGGGCAACGGACCCAGCAAAGGTGCAGGGAGGAGCCAGAGGCAGCGGGAAGGAAGGAGGGGCGGGACGCTGGTCGCCCAGGCAGGAGGGGCAGGGGGTGGCAGAGGATGGCTCTGCCTGAGACGGGAAACTCAGAAGAATCTTGAAATCGAGGGTGGGGAAGTGTTTGAGGTGGTACAGGACTAGTGACAAGTGCCCCCTGCTGCGCCAGAGTGTCCCAGCCTCCCACGAGACCACCCCACAGCCCTGGTGACTGGCTCCCTGGAGAGGGGCCACAGCCCCACCACCGTCAAGCTGGGGAGGGGGTGGGGGCCCACAACCCGAGGAGGAGGGGGAAGGCAGCAGGCCCCATCTCTAACTCTGGAGCCCGGGAGGAACACCAGCTCTAGAAGAAAATAAAGATCAATGAGAAGGACCCCACATCCTCTTTGCTCTGACGCTGATGGAGGAAGAGTGAGTATCACCAAGATCTCTCAACAGGATGTGGCCCTAAGCTGCAGAGAGGAAAGCCACTAATTGAAGGAAAGAAAGAAAGCAGAGTCCCCGCTGAGGTCAGGGGAAGCCCAGGACCTTTCGACTGCCAGGACCATCTCTCAGAAAGAGCAGCCGCCTGGTACCTGCGCCCTGCCTCCCTGCTCCAGGCGGAAACCCCAGCGCTCAGCAGAGCCGCCTGCCAGTGTCATCGCCTACGGCCTGTGAGGGTGGGAGCCCGGATCATTCCGTCCTGATTTGTCAACCTCCTCACTCACACTGGCTCCCCTTGGCATCGACTCTGAACACGCTCCGGGTACGTGCCGGGTTCCTCCTCAAGAGGCCAAGCCTTCCCCAGAGCAGACACCAGCCCAAGGCAGGCAGAAAAGCCACAGACCCAGAAAGAAAGGCCGAGAACGTCAGAACCCAGCGACCCGGGCACCAGGCACATCTCCAATCACTGAAGGCCTTTGAGAGGGAACCGCCACCAGAGATGCGAAATCACCCAACCTGACCGGGGTGCCCAAGTCACCCTGTCCATCCCCCTGCCTCACACCGGCCAGCCAAGCCAAGCATCACACACGCTCTGAAGCAAAATGGAGTGTCACTCCTCTGTCCCCAGGGCTACTGGAGTGACTCTAAGCTCTCCCATGGCGATTTTGCACCCTAACCCAAACACTCCTGTCCCAGAGCCCGTTCCTCCACGAAGCTGGGGGTGGGGGGAGCAGATGCTCACCTCCCCCAAAACAGACCCATGGTTAAAAGTGGTCTCTGGCCACAGTCAGCCCCCTCTAATAACTTCTCCCCTCCACTAACAAGTCTTGGTAACCACTGATTCTAGAGCCAGAGTGAGATGGATTTTTTAAAAATCTGTCCCTCTTCTTACCATCATCCCAAGAGGCCCCGTGTATGGAGCCGGCACTCGCTGAGTGCCTGACGCTCCTCTGACTCAGTCTCCCTCTTGACGGCTGGGCAATGGGTTCCAGGCCGCGCGACTGATCCAAGGTCACACCCTGGAGGTGGCCGACCCAGGACTCCGACCTTGATCTGATTCTTTGACACCATGCCACCGGCACCCAGGCAAGACAGGGATATCCCCCCCCTCCCCAGCTTGGGTCCACGGGGCCTGGCACACACAAGACGCCCAGAAAATAGTCGTCCCATAGGTGACTCAAAACAGGGGGATCCAGATGGAAGGACAGAGGGTAGGCAGGTTAAAGGAGCCCTGCCTGCCCCAATTCCAGCCCAAGGGTGCCCAAGAAGTAGCCTCCTCACCAGCGGAGGCAAGCAGGACCGTTGCCCTCTCTGTGCCACCACCAGTCAGAGGGTCAGTGACTTAGGAACAGAAGAAGCCAAGCACCGCAGGTCACTTCACCCTCGGTCACCCACAGCCTGCCTGCCCGGCTCTGGGGAAACCCCCTCCCTGAGCACGGCCACTGTCTTTGGGAAAAGCCGTTTCCACAAGGGTCACCTGTGTGGCCTCTTCCCCTCGGCCCCTGCCCTTGGGCCTTTATCGGTTGCCCCCCAGGAAGGCTGCTGACCCCCAGGGAATGACGGGAGGGACACAGGGCTTGGCCCCAGGTGGCTGCCAGCCCTGTCTCCGGAAGCAGAGCGCCCAGCAGGAGAGGTGACTCTGAGAAAGCAGTGAGCAGAGGGACCCGCAGACTCAGAGGCTTGTTTCAAGGAATGACTAAGTGAGCTGCGTTTCCAGGGGAAACCCCACTTGCTTCTCTGCTCACCGAGGGGCAGGAGCTATTTAGACTGAGCAGCTTCCCAGGGCTGCCCTCGGCTGGGGCTGCCCCCGCAGAGCAGGCGGGTCTGGGAAGACCCTCTCTCTGCCTGGGAGTCGACCCTCTGAATATTCAGGTTGCCCGACAGGTCTGCCCCACCGGATTCCAGAGTGGGCTAGCCCGCCCACCCCCGGTTAAAGTGACATGCTGGGAATGGGGGAAATCCGATCAGCACCTCCCAGGTTTTTGCGGCTGGATTTCAACAAGGAATGTGACAGTCTCGCAGCAGCTGTGCCCGGCCTGAAACCAGCTCTATTTGAATCCTCCAACAGCTGAACCCCTCCCAGCTACCCGCCAGCCAGCCCAGCCACCCCCTGCCCCAAATGACAATAAATAGAGAAATCCAAGCGACAAGCAGGCATAGGCACAAGTATCTGTCTCTCACACGCACGCACACGCGCGCGCACACACACCCACACCCCAACAGACTGGGGCTGAGGGGGTACCGTGGGAAGAAAGACACTTGTCCAGGGGTTCCCCAGGTCTCCGAGCCTTCCAGCCCACGGCAGAAGGGCTCCCTGGCAAGTAGAGCATCAGCGGAAACCCACCTTCCTCCATCTCCACTCCCCCTGCAAGGGAAGCCCCTTCCTCCGTCTTGGGGCTCGACCCGACCGAGAGGCTGCAGCGGTGGGGCCGGCACCCCCTGAAGCCAGTGCCTGCCGTCTCCACCCGGGCGCACTCACACATGCCCTCATCTTTATTTATCCCGAGGAGAAGGAGTTGGGGTGGGAGGGGAGAACCGGGGCTGTGCTGGGGGCGCTGGCTGGCGGGGACCGCTGGGGAAGCCTGTCATCCCATCCCAAGGAGAGGCGGTCCCCCCAGGCTGAAGCCAAGGCGGTGCCCATCTGCTCTGCCTGGGTAACACCTGTAGCCATTTTTATCAAGGGCTGTTTATGAGGCAGCAGCAGGTTTATCCTGAGTCCTCTTTCCTGAGGGAAGAGACTGCCGGTTTCCTCCGCCTGTATTTTTACCCCGATGCCCTGGGGAGACTCTGGTCACCCGGTGCTTTCCTATTTTGCCCCGAGCCTCTTGGGGGAAGAGGAGGGAAATAGAAACTTGGGAAGAGAAGGAGAATAGAAGGGACTTGGGCAGTGGGTACAGAATCCCCCACCCCCACCCAGACATTTATTTCTTTTTTATCCTGGGGAAAATGGAGTGGAGCAGGGAGGGGAGGAGAGGAGGGGAAGTCGCAGGAACTGGCAAACACATCAAGGCAGAGTGTAATTAATTGGTGCGTTAAGCTGCTGGGTTATGCTTTAGTACAAGTGAGCCAGGAGGAAAAACGATTTCTCAGAAGGGATTCTTTAATCCTCCCTAACACGGAGTCTGCAAATTAGACACAGTGTATGGGGATGTCCCCCCCAAAAGGAAGTGAGGAATGAATTCTCCCAGGATCAAGAAGGAAAACCATGGGAAGTTAGAGTGTTCCATATAACTGAGCTAATGCCTCTCCCACCACCACCTTTCTCTCTCTCATTCTCTCTCTCTCTCTCTCTCTCTCTCTCTCTCTCTCTCTCTCTCTCTCTCTCTCTCTCCTACATATTCCTTTTGTTCAAGGTATAAAGAGAAACCACAGCCCCTACCTTTGAGTACAAACCCCAAGACAGCTCGGTCTCTATCACCATAACAACAATTCCAAACATCCCAAAAATCAGAGCATAGTCACTCAGTCGCTTTCTCTTTTCAAACAGGGCCCTCCTGTGTCCCAGCTTATAGCCAATGTTTTGGTTTTTCCGCTTGTTGGCTTTGGGGAAGGTGGTGCCGCTGGCAGTGGTGCCGGCATGCTGGTGGTTGTGGGTAGCGTTGGGGTGATGGAGCAGGGTCTGGTGGGCATGATTGTCCTCCCGGGAGGAGATGACGATCTCCGGGGGGTTGCTGGGGCTGAAAAGCTGGAGGGGTTGGCCCTCGGGCTCGGCCTCAATGAGGTTCCTCCGGGAGGCGCTGAGGCGGCTGAGGGGCTTCATGACCCCACCGCTGTACTTGCAGGAGCTCATGGCGATCTCTGTGAAGGGGTTGCTGTCCCGCCGGTGGACCAGGGGGCTGGCCTGCCGGTGCCGGCTACCTCCTCCAGGCCCACTTGTGGCTGTGGAACTTGGAGAGTGGCCAAGCAAGTGGTCATTGAGATTGAGCTGGCTGCCTTGCCTGGAGGAAGGGTGGAGGATGGCCGTGGAGTTGGACGAAGGGGGGGCCCTGAAAGCAGTGGGAGGGGAGTGCAGCAGGCCAGGGTGGACAAGCTGGCTCTGGAGTTGGGCGAGCTGAGACAGGGGATGCGGTGGCTGCTGCTGCTGCTGCTGCTGCTGCTGAATCTGCGGAGGCTGAGGCTGAGGCTGCAACGAGGGTCCTGGGGGCTGCTGGGGGGCTGCTGGGGCCGCTGGCGGCGGTGGCTGCTGCTGCTGCTGCTGCTGCTGCTGCTGCTCATCCCCAGAGGATGGACAGGGGCACTTGGGGTCTTCATCCAGGTCCCCCACCCCGGAGTCATGGAAGTGCCCAGAAGTGTCCATCTTGGGGCCTGGCTGGATTCCCTGCAGCACAATCCCCCACCCCAAAGCCACCCTCGCTCCAAAGATGTCCTCAAAGAAAGCCAGGCATCCAAGCTCCCCCACCAGAGTGTCTTGGCTCCAGTCCTCTCTTTGGCTTGCTTCGGTTCTCTGGGGCTGCCTGGGGTCCAGACGCTGCCTCTCAAGAATGCATTGTATTGGGCAGTGAGGAAGGGCAGCAGGGGAGCCTGGAGAAGGAAGGAGCGGGCAAAGAACTCTCGCTCAGGAGGTGGTCCTCTAGGAGCGCGTGAGGCCAGGCTGAGCTGCACTCCTCGCTGGCTCGGTAGCTTCGCTTTCCTCCTCCTGCCACTGTTATACTGGAAGCCAAGCCCACTTCTTAGCAGCTGGTCTCATTGGCTCGGCTCAACTCTCCAACCGCCTCCTAACTCCGCCCCCCTCCCAGGCTCCGCCCCGAAGGAGGGGCCTGCGGTCCTAGGCTCCCGGCCGGGCCGCAGCGCAGCGAGGGCTGGGAACTGTAGTTTTTGCTCCACGACCCTGGAGCCGAGCCGCTGCCGCCCTCTTTCCAGTGACAGGTATGGCCGAAGCCCGCAAACCCACGGTGACCAGGGTTGTTAAGCTCCCGCGGGGACAGTGGGAAGGAGGGACAGAGGGACTCCTCAGGAGGGGCACTGTCACCATGATGAGGGGCAAGAAGCTCAGGAAGACAGACACTTATTAAGGCACAGATTGTTTCGCACATCTTATTCCAGGTACATCCTCCCCACACCCAAGGAGGCGGGCATTATGTCCCCATTTTACCCAGGAGAAAACTGATGCTCGAAGCTGTTGAGTGGCCGCGTCAAGGTCACAGAAGCAGAGGGAATTCACTCCCTCTTACTGTGGATAAACTCACCTACCACTGATGGAGCTCCGGGGACGTATGTGCACCCCCTCTCTGTCATTTCCAACCCCTACATCAACCCCATGAAAATGATGTCATCATTCTCCCTTTACAAATGGAAACCGTTGGGAGAAAGAAAGGGTGGAGAACATTCAAGCACAAATTAAAAAACTTGCCAGATGTCATTCAGCTTGTCATTAAAGACGCTAGGATTCTGAACTTGGGTCAGCCTGACACTCCAGTTCTCAAAGTGATTGTTCAACAAACGTTGTTCACATGACGGATGAGAACGAGCCAGAGAGAATCCGTCCAGGAAGAACCAGCTTCTCCAAAGCAGGATATGTGAGGCGCACAGCACAACGGCTCCAGCCTCTTCCCTAGCAGCTGGGCATGGAGTCACTAGAGGATCTGGCAGAAAGACTGGAGACGCCCCGTGGTCACCCCCTGCCTGATTTTCCCCATGGGGCTCTGAGAGTTGGAGCTGGGAACAGCTGCTAGCTTCCCAGGTTCAGAATCATCATCATCAAGTATTTATTAAGCTCCCACTGTGTGCACAGGGGGTTCGGAAGGGATGGGACCAGAGCTGAATTTATTTCCATTTTAAACTGCAACCGACTTAGGGATTAGAGAGAAAGACACTGTTATGGAATCCCCCAAGCACACCTGGGGTCTGAAGACATCTGGGCTGCAGGTGTAGCTGAGTGGTAAAGTGCTTGCCTCGTAGGTACCAGCCCCTGGATTTGATCCCCAGCATCACAAAGGATAAAAAATTAAAAAGGAGGGGAGGCCTCTTCCTGTCTGCTTTCTGGTTCCCCATCACCCTTTGGCTTCTGTTCACTCCTTCCCTAGAGGAGAAGAGGGAGAGTGAGAGATGCAGGCGCGCGCGCACGCACACACACGCACACACACACACACACACACACACACACACACACATACACACGGAAACACACAGGCATGCACACACTGCCCTGTGCACACACAGATGCACACACATAGTGAGCTTTGAAATCAGCTCTCTTGAATAGTGAGCAGCAAGTGACCAGGTCAGGAAGGGGCAGAGTTTCCACCCAACAAGCCCAGAGGCCCCTCACCTCTCCAGTCCCTGATCTGCCGTGAAAACAGAGCTGCATATCACTATAAGCCACACCCCCAGACACCTGGACAACTAAAATTTTCTTCCACAATAATCTTGATTATTATCATATTATCAGTGATGTGGTCACACACACACACACACACACACACACACGGAGTCATTGCACCAGGGGACAGATGCACACCTGGGGTCTCCTGGGTTTTCCCGTGGCTGTGCGGAGCCCCTGATATCTTCCACCACTCCCCCTGCAGGGAGCCCTGCCTGCCCTCCTCCTCCTGTGTGTCTTCTTGATTTCTGTCCCTCTCTCTCATCCCCAAACAGAGCCACCTGTTTGGTTCAAGGCTCCAGATCACTTGTTTAGTTTTAATGATTTCCTAATAAATCACCATTAATATGGTGTCAGTAACTGAAACGTGCTGTTAGTATTGGCTTTTAATACCTGATACAACTTCCAGACTGTGAAAAAATCAATTAAGGGGGCAGACCCCTGGCATTTCTGTGCCCACTCCACCTCATGGGCTACCTTCTGCCTAGGCTCACCTTTCCGAGCCAGCCTCCTGACCCTATTCCCTGTCTGTTCCTGTGAGAGCATGTCCTGCCGTCATGGACAGGGGTGAGAAACAGCCTTGGTAAGTCCAAGCTCCCCAGAGCTGAAGGCAGAGTTCATCTGGGAAAGGACATTACCAAGGCAGCTCCCCACCCCACCACCCCCGGTTAGATCTACCCCATCCTAAACAGGAGGCGGACAAGGTCATGGTGAGAGACGGGGCTCCAGAGTCAGACTTTCCAGTCTGGAGCCTTTGCCTGCCACAGGATGTCTACATAGCCACGGCAAGATGACCTCTGGTCCTCAGCTTCCTCTCTGTCACACAGAAGTGATAAGGGTCCTTACTCATGGCGTTTAGGAGAATGTTAGAGGTGAGTCACTAGTGGGGGGGGCTATGCCATAGGTGGCAGCCCTGAACCCCTCAGGGTGTCCTGCAGCTGGCCAGGACTGGCTCTTAAAAGATCATTGTGCCCATTTCTTCCCGGCTCCGTGTTCAGCGGTGTCACATCTGTGTCTTGAAATCAGTCGTGATGGGAGCTATTTTCACCACAGACACCAGCAAACATGTAAATCAGGGCTGGCTTTGTCCTGGAGAGGAGTTGAGTCTTGATGGCTGTTAAGCCGATCCAGAGCACCCAAACTGCTCCCAGCCCCGTCCTAGGTCCAGACTGCACCCCCCACCCTCTTCCAGAGACCAGGCTTTGCTCCCCTGCTGCCCTCTGTCTAGTTCCAGCTGTGCCCCTGGCTCACTGTGTGACCCTGAGCCACTAGTCTAGACTCTCGGCTCCAGTGACGCAAACCTGACGGCGAACACCCACGGGTCAGTGAACCAGCGGGGAGCTGCCCCAGCCCAGGGCCTCTCCGAGCAGCCTTTCTGGTCTGCCCTTCCAATGCACAGCGCTCAGATGTCTTCCACCACTGCTGCCTGTCCAAGTCCCCCAGGTCGGGAAGTCCCCTGCTCTTGCCTTGATCCCCAACTACAACCGCGTCCTCACAACAACCCGTGAGCTGGGGTCATTGCTCATTTTATAGATGAGAAAATAGAAGTATTGACGGGTTTTAAAACTTGGCCCCTGTTACTAACAACTAGTGGCATTGCTGGGATCAAACCCAGGCGCTCCAACCCCCAAATCCAAGCACTTGACATGGGTTTTGAATCCCAAATTTTTAAGATTCAGCCAACCCTCAGCTTATGGCCTCACTGAAGAAACAAGTTATGTGCCTCTGCGGGTGACAGAGAACAACAAATCAGACCACAAAATACGGCTGTGACACTAGAGGTCACTGAGGGCAGAGGAGAGCCCAGGGAGGCTTTATGGAGATGGCGGCCAGGCCTTGAAGGATGAGCAGTGACCCTTCACACTGACCTAAAATGAAAGGTGGACGCATTGGGGCCTCTCTAGTCTGCAACTATGGCGGTCAGGGGTGTGGCGGAATTTCTTACCTCAAGAATACCCGGAGAGTAAGCAAGGACATGTCCACCAGACCCAGGAAGACCAGCTCCACCTCAGGCGTCCTGGGCCCTGCCCTCCTTTCCGACAGCCTCCCTCACCACCTCCTGAAGACCGGCATCACCAGCCTCTGGGAGCTGACCACATCTCCACGTGGCTCACGCCATTCCCCCGACGTGCTCTTCCCACATCCACACTAACACATTTCCCTTTGCCCTTGAAGACACGGATCAAGGTCTTCTTCCTCAGACGCCTCCCCTGAGCTCCGAGTCGGGGACCTCACTCTCCCTGTCTATTCGATCTCTGAGAAGCGGTACATCTCATGTCGTTGGTGTCCTCTCCCCAGATGGTGACCTCCTTGAGGGCAGGATTGATGGCTTCTTCAGGCCCGTGTCTGCAGCTCTTCCCCAGAACCAGGTGCACAGAGACCCACCGTACTGACTCAACTGGAAACTGGGGAGAGTTCATTTGGAGGTAAATAAAAGGAGGTCGCAGCACTTTTCACAACAAATGACAAGTACCATTTCCCTGTCAGTAAAACAAGTGAGATAGAAGAGATGATTCCCAAGATCATTCAGCTTTAAAATTCCATAATCTGTGCTCTATGGATGTTTTTTATCCCTAAAAAGTAGAACTAACTGGAAAGTGAAGATTCGGAGTTTATCTGGCTGTCTTTCCCCCAAGTGTGTACCTCTTGAGAGCAGAAGGAGTCTAATTTCGTTCTGTATCCCCAGCACTGAGCAGGGTGCCTAGCCATGAATACACTCACTAAAGGTTTATTAGAGGAATGGACGGATGGATGATAGAGGATGGATGGATGGATGGATGGATGGATGGATGGACGGATGGATGGCTCATGAATGCAGGGGTGGGCCAATGGATAGATGGATGATGAATGGGCAGATGGGTGGACGATGGAAGGATGGATGCACAGATGGATGACGAGTAGATGGATGGATGTTGGATACAATGACAGATAATTGTGCGTGTTCTATAAAAGCCAGTGGTTGGCGAGATGTCCTTGGCCTTCTGCAGACAGTGTCATAAAGATCAACCCCACTTTCCCCAGACCTTGTACACGTAAGTCAGAGACAGCCCTGGGCTGAACGGCACGTGGGCTCCCCCAGATTCAATCATTGTTCTGCCCTTACCAAGGAACTTTGTTGCTCGAATGGTACAAACCACTGTATTGGCCCAGCACTTCATAGTTTTCCAACGACTTTCACATAAATCACTTCCGCTGCACCTCCCAGCAGGCCTGGAAGGCAGGGGGCTCTGTTGCTGTCACCCCCTTCAAGTGAAGTTTAGAAAGTCCAAGTCATGCATTCAGTGTCACCTTTTAGCCCTGAACTTGAACCGGGGTCTCCTTCCTTCTCCCTGGAATGCCTTCCCAATGGCCACCAGGCCCCTAGGATGTAAGGAGCAGCACCAGAGTCACCTCTGTCCCAGAAGCCCTCCGACCTCCTTCCTTTGTCGGCCCTCCCAGCTGTACGTCATTCCCTTTTCTTAATTTCCTGGTACTTGGTATCTCCCTGGGGACACTTTTCACTTTCTTTGTGTTGGTGCTCTCTATACATGTCTTTTCTCCCTGCTTTTGATTACACCATAAGGTCCTTGGTGAGAGGGAAGTACACACACACACACACACACACACACACACACACAACGGAGCTCACCCTGGGCCCAAAGTGTGCACTGAATAACTAAATGAGTCAGTTTATACATGACTGAGACTTTGGCCATTTTCCTCCTGGAGTACTTGACCCTGCTCTGCTCTACTGACCACCAGGGATGCCAGGGACACAAGTACCCCCTCTCCCATTCGGGCTCCTTTTCTCTGGGTCCCTGGATATCCAGACCCTAGGGCGAGGCCCTTTATAGATAAAGCCCACCCAACCCTCCCTAAGAGGGAAATGGGACAACCCACATCCACCTGCCACCAGGCCACACACCACAACTCTTAGCCACCTAGGCAGACGGAAGATTGCCCAGCTTCACACCGTCCCCTCATAGTCCCCCATTTTGCTGGAGAAAAGCCGAAGCGCTTTTGCTTTGGTCGGGGTGTCACCAGAAAGGGAACATATGGAGGGACACCCACCCCGTGCTACGAGGTCTACTCTGTGCATCTGTGGTTTCCGTAGCTAAAGGGTGACATTCACAGCCCCACTAGACAGCCGAGGAAGCGGCATCCAACTGCAGAGAAGGTGACAGGTTTGCTCTTAATCACAGAGGAGGCAAGAGGCCAAGCCATGAGCCAAACAGGCCATGCCCCGTCCACTCAGTCACTGCCACGGGGCTAATCCACCTCCAGAGAAGGTGTTCCTCCTGCGGCAGATCCTCCAGGAAAGCCCGCGGGTGGCAGCTGGAGAACAGCTCCGGAAGAATGTCCATCTTCTGCCCCTGAGACTGTGGAAGGCCGGCTTCACACGGGAGAAGATGGCGTGGGCAAGCGGGCAGCGCACTGGGGGCCGCTCAGGGCTGTGACCCCTCTGCTGCCATTTTCCTGCTAGTGACCATGATGACCATGGCTCTGAGCCTGAACCTGATCATCCAAGCCCCTCCACAGCTGGTTTGTGAAAACTGGGATACGTGTCTCTCCGGCCCCTCTTCCACGGTTTTGCTGTGGGAACTTGGTGTTCTGGCCCGATGAGTCAGTCCGGATGGGAACGCTGATTTACTGGAGGCGGTCAGGGTCAGAGAAAGGTGCAGATACCGTGTCTGGAAAGAAGGCATGGAAAATGGGCCCAGGGTGCCAACTCTGTCCCCACCGTGCCCTGCCGGGCTCACAGGGAACCAGTGGAGTCATTCACAGATTTGCAAAAAGGCAGCCAAGGTCCTGGAGTCAGAGTAGACAGCAACAACAGGACCCGGCCAGAAGTTTGGGCCAGAGCCCCGTGAGCTAGCTGCCAGTCAGAAGCTCAGGAGCAAAGGCCCTGAAGGCCCCAAGTCCTGCTCCCCGCTGGAAACTCTGGCCACTGGCTGAGGCTCACCCGGGGTTCACCCACCTGGGGCGGAGCAACCTGTGGAGGGTTTGTGAGGAGTTTGGCGGCCTCTGCTGGTGGCACATGCACATAGCTTCTCCCTCGAGGCACCTTGGGAGACATAGACCCCCCCCCAAACAAAAACAAACCCTCAGCCTCCATGTCCAGCCTCCTTCCACGGGACTGGATCCATGCCTTGGTGAACATTTTGCAAAAGCATTTTCTATTATTTAGGATTCTTCGGTTCTTGCTACCAAAGAAGGGAGGCTAGTTGTCTATTCTAGGTGAAGACATCAATGTAAAAGTCTTTGAATAAAAGGGCTGGACGGGACCACAGAGATGCTTCAGGGACCACCTTTATTTGCAAAATAATAAGCCCTGCAACCTGGGAGGTGACCTGTGTAAACTTGCACGGGTTAAGGACAAAGCTGGATCCCCAACCAGGTCTCCTTGATGTGTGCCCTTCAACTGGCCCCTGGTCTCTCAGCTGCAGTTGAACATCCATCGGCACAGCCTGCCTCGGCCTCCCCTCCCTCCGTCTCACCCACAGGCATCCCCAGCCCAGCTCCCAGCCTTGGCTCCACTCCAAGTCACTGCCGTCAAATGTGTCAAAGGCGGAAAGAAGCCCCCTCCCCTCCCCGTCCCAGGGCACACCCAGGAGCCAAGAGGAGCAGCACCTTGCTGCGGGCGGTGGAGAAAGGCAGGCATCCCTCGCCTCCCCTGCTTCCTGTCCTCCTTCTCTCCCGTAAAGGTGAGAGCCAGAGGGTTGCTATGGACACTGCCGCGGGCTCTCCCTCCTCAGCAATAATCCAAAGCTGCCCTCCCTGCTGGAGCCCAGGCTCTAATTGCCAAGCCTCAGAGGCGGCCAGGATGCTTCCCAGGAGGTACCGGGCAGCCCGAGAGAGAGCCCGAGGATCAGATGGGCCGAGGAAGGAAGGGGAGTGACAAGATGGAAATCACCCGAAATTGGAAGCAACAAGCCCGACCTCTGTAGGTGGACTGACAAGACCAATGTCGGTTCAGCCGGAATGAGAAAAGCAATAGTGTCTTCCCAGGCCCCCCAGCAGCTCCGACACTTAATCACCGTGGCCAGCGTCTCTCGGCGGGATTCTGGGAGGAAAAGAGGAGCCGGGAGGCCCTGCCAACGTGTGCAGAGCAGGGTTGCAGGAAAGACCGTCCCAGCCACTGTGTTCTTACATAAGAACCAGGGGTCCCGGAGCGTACCTGAGCTGCATACCCAGCTATGAGCCCCAGCTTCTGACCCACACAGACCCCCTTGGGTGTCCCCACGAAGACATCAGATCATTTTTACCGCTGCTCGTCTCCCCGCCATTAATCCAGAGCATGTTCCCTCCCAGCAGGATCACACCATGTGACCAGAGGGCTACCACCTCTAACCCTGTCCCCACCGTGAAAGCAGATCATCTGGCCTTGATGAACACCGTCTCCACGACGCCAGGACAATGTCTTTTCCCCCCCATGAGACCCCACCCCTGGGCTCTGCCCCATGAAATCATAATTCTCTGATTCACCTGACCCCCAGACGCCCACCTGCTCGTCAGACGAGGTCACCAAGACCACAGAGCTCCCTGAAGCCACAGACTTAGATCCAACTGGACAGGAAGGTCCAGTGTGAAGCCCCCCAACCAGAGACCACACACCACTGGACGCGGCCCACGGAGCTTCACCCTCCAGAGCTGCCAAGGGTCACATGGAACCTTTAAAGAAAGGGCACCCAGGGGATCATGTTGGAGCACAGGTGCGGTGGCCAGGTGGCCCTCTGGAAGCTGTGCGTGTCTCTCTCAGGCTACGCCCAGTGACGTCATCATGGCCATGAGGACAAAGTTAGATGGATACCGCGTCAACCCTGGGGGAAGTGAATGGACTAGGGAAGTCCATCTCCTTCCCAAGACCCTCGAGAGTCAGAGAGAGGAATCGGAATAGGGCTGGGGACTCAGGCACACACTTACCGGGGGGATATATATGGAAGAAAGGATCAAAGGCTTTTAAATCCCCCTCCCATTCACCAATTTCTCTCTCTCTGTGAGGTCGTCCTTGTTGTCCCCGTTTTACAGAGAAACTGGCACACCACAGGCCTAAGAACTTGCCCCAGGATTTCAAACCCGAGTTCCAGGCTCCGAGCCCCACACCCTTGCCTTGGCTGCTTCCCATCTGGCATTGGAGAGTCACACCTCAGGATGGGAATGGACGAGGCTGTGCATCTCAGAAAGCGTCTGTGCCAAATAAAAGCCATTATTCTAACCGGGGATTTTTTTTTTTTTCCTACCATTTAGGAAACTTTGCCTCCTCTGATTGTTTCCGAAATTGTGTTCCCAGGGCCGACTTTATGACCAATTGCTGCTCCAACAATCCCCACGGCCCCTCGCGGCCGCTCCTGGGAGGCCTGGGGTGCGCTAATCCGCTTTTCTTAGCACAGTGCTTTTTTCCTCCTGCAAAGCCTGTGATTAAGCCTCCTGGTGGCCCCAGGAGCTGGAAAATGTGAGCTTGGGAGGGTCAGAAAGGCCAGTGGCTTCCCACTTCTTGTCACCTCCATCAGTGGACCTCTGAGCCAGCCAGCAGGGCTGGAGGAGGCAGGGAAAGAAAAAGGGTGGAGGCCTGATGTCTCACGATGGCTGTTTCCAGCAATGGGGGCACTCTGCACCTCCCAGCAAAGGCCCAAAGAGCCATCCAGTCCCCTGCCCAGTAAAGAAGTCTCCGTGCTCTCTGACCAGAAATCTCAGCTGTTCCAACTTCTACTGTAGAGAGAAAGGACAATATCCCAAAAGACAAAAACCCCAGGTTTGGACATGGGAAATTCTTTTGTGTGGTACTGGCAACCAGAGAGAGCAAGAAACCAGAGTCAGTTGTAAATGGAAAGATCTGGGCTCAGGAGGCTGAGGCAGGAGGATAGCGTGTTCAAAGCCAGCCTCAGCAGCTTAGCGAGGCCCTAAACAACTCAGTAAGATCCTGTGTCTAAATAAAATATAAAAAAGAGCTGGAGATGTGGCTCCGTGGTTAAGTGCTCTGGGTTCAATCCCCAATCCAAAAAAAAAAAAAAAAAAAATCTGGTCTCCCCATGAGGTAATGCAAAGTGGTTGGCCCAGTGCGCTCACCCTAGTGGCTACATCACGCAGTGCAAGTTGACTGTCTTCTCACCTCGGTTTTCATCCCTCTTGCATGAAGGTGTTTCACTGACTCCAAAGCAGGGCTTGGATCAAGATCCCAAAAGTTCCAGATCCAAAAGTACCTAGGTGGGGACCGTGGGGACGGTGCTTCCATCACACGTGAAGTTAGCTGTACCCCATGGGAGGAGAGGTGCCTGGCACGTTGGTGCTCCCGGGCACCTGGAGGACCCCCGGGCCTTCTGTTCTTGGGCTTCCTAAAGAGCTTGAAGAAACTGAGGTCAAACAAGCCCCAGGGCAAGGCCAAGCAGAGTCCTGCCGCTTCCAGGCCATTCTTGGCTACTGTATGTGTGGCATGGGGGGAGGGGTCGAAGCCCCTTGCTGCTTCTCTGTCACCCCAGCCGTGGCCACTTTGAAGGGATGGCCAAGGGAAGATTGGCCAAGGGAAGGTTTGCCAAGGGAAGGTTTGCCAAGTGATTGCACCAAAAGAGAGATGCAGAGAAACGTGCATCCGTGTGGCAGTTTGTCAGCTGCACCACAAAAGTGACACTGGGGGAGGCGGTGGAAGTCAGTGACTCAAAGCAGGTTCGGGGATTATCTGCTGTTTTCAATTATCCACATCCCTCATCACCATGGAGAATTGAGAATTGGGTGTATTGGCCTCCCCCTCAACGCTGTCGCTGGCATTAGAGACGTGATTTGTACTTGGAGCAACTGTGGGTAAAGGACTCAAAACGGTCTCTGTGTAAAATTTCCCCAGCACTGAAATGTCATTAAATAGCTCTCTGCACCTGGCACCTCTTGGTCCCTTTAAAAATAGCTAGAAGATAAACATGTCTAAGAAGGAGAGAACTGACAATTATTGAATATCTTTGTGGTACTCAATACTCATTCTGAGCCAGGGAAACTTCAACTCAGACAGATTAAGTGACTTGCCCATGACTTGTCACAGTGTGGGACAACAACATGGAGCCATCTGACTCCAAGACCCATTTCCCTACCCTTCCCCTCTCAGAGAACCCGGACCTCCCTTAATGGTGGACCATCTTGAACCTCCCTGTCTGTATCTGCTAAGACGCTTTCCATGGCCAGGAAAGAAAACCCAACTCAAGAGGACTGAAAAACAAGGACATTTATTATCCCTCCACTCTAAGAACCCAAGAGGGAGAGCAGTTCCAAGGCTCATTAAGTTGGTGGCAGGTGTCACCATGACATCGGTTCTTTCTGATTTTCTGCTCTGCCTCCTTAGCATATTGATCACAAGGTGGCCACAGCACATCCAAGCATCCCATCGTTGCCCTTCCAAGTCAGAGACAAGGAGAAGCAGCCCTGTTGGGATCTCTTTTAAATAAAAGAGAAAACTGTCCCAGAAGTCACTCTGCTTCACATCTCACCGGTCAAAAATGAATCACATACTCAGACTCAACCCAAAGGGTGGTTGGGGCGCCATGTTGGGTTGGTCGGGCGCCATGTTGGGTAGTTCAGGGTGCCATGTTGAGTAGGTCAGCGGGGCCTTACATCCTCTGAAGCAGGTGCTAGCCGAAGGAGTGTGGATGTGGGTGGTAGGGAGAGGAACTCAAAGAAAATGTAGGGGGTGTTCCTGGCTCCTAGACAGACAAACGCCAAACCCACCACATCTGTCCAGCCAGCCAGAGGTCTGGAGGCACCATCTTGCAAGGGCTCTTGTCCCCAGTGCAGCTCCCCAGCTTGGACCCTGAGGATATGTGCCAGCTCCGTGTCCTCGAAGCTCAGATAAGAAGGGGTGAGGCAGCGGCTTGCACCCAAATGGGAACCTGCTGGCCCTATTGTGAGCTTATCTGGAGGACACACACGACTGGCTTCATTAGAGAGATTTGGAAAAGAAATCTCATTAAAGATTTGTTCTATCACATACCAAGGAAGCAGAGCCTTCGGTAAAACTTAGCGAGCAACGCAAGTGATGTGAACAACTGCGCGGCGCCAAGGTCTTTAATTTCCTGTAGGAAGCCTGATGATTATCTGTCTGGAAATGTCTCAGCTCAAGTAGGGATGCGCGAGAGCCAGGGCGAAGGAGCCTTTTGTAGTTCCATGTTTTCAGTCCAGACTCTTTCAAAAGATCTCCTGGCCAAGGAAGGGAGTTCAGCTCAGAGCACGCCCCCAACTCGGCCCTCTCCCAATGCCCAGAAGGACAAGCTGGGGTCCCTCAAGTGGAAGGACACAAAAGGGTGACCCTGGGGTAGGCATGAGATATGGGAAGGAGAAAAGGAGAGCGCACAGAGAAGCACCCCAAGAGATAGCAGGAGGCGCAAAGTGAGACCAAGAGAGGGGGGACTCAGGAGGCTGAGGCAGGAGGACTGCAAGTTCAAGACCAGCTTCAGACCTTAGCAAGTCCCCGTCTCAAAGTAAAAAATAAACAGGGCTGGTATGTGGTTCAGCGGTTGAGCACCCCTGGGTCCAATCCCATATATATATATATATATATTAAGAGGAATAAGGAAAGAATGGCAAGAAGAGAAGGAAGAATGCAGAAAACCGCAGGGTAGAAAGAGAGAAAGAAGAAACAGGAAAGAGAGGAGATGCTCCAAAACCCTTTGCAAGTTTTCTCGTTAACACTACTATTTACCCGTTGGAATCCACCCCCACCCTGGGTCACCTTTGGACGCTGCTCTTGCTTTCTGCATGAGGATGAAAATCCAGGGTTCCCACAGGTTTTTCTAGCCCAGCAGGATCCAGATGCTTCCCCTTCCTGCATCTGGTGGCACTGATGGGTCAAGGGGCATTATTCAAAGAGGCCTTGATCCCACGTGACTCTCGGTTAAACGCCGAGTCAGAAGACAACCAGAACGCACAGGCGTTATTCTTATTTCATGGGTTCAGCTCTCTGAACTCAGCTCCTCATCCTGATTTTCTGGCTGGAATGAGGACAACAGTCTATAAATAATCTACATATTCCATCTTCCCGTATTCTACACGTAAGCACCTCCAAAAATAACTCCCAAAGTAGTATAGGCTCCGTTTCCCTCTGTCTGCTGCCTACAGGTCTCTTATTCATCCCTCAAGGCCCTGTTCAAATGACCCTCCTCTGGGAAGTCCCGCCAGACCCCCAAGCCCCAGACTGGGTCAGCTGTTCCCCCTGCCCTCTGCCCCCTGCTGTTCTGGACCAGAGAATTCGAAATGAATGATATGTATGTCCACCTTGAAGAGTTCACCTTCATGACCTCTACCGAGGCCCTTTTGCAGCACATTATAATTAAGTGTTGACATGCGCCAGCATCCGGATCAATGCCAGGAACACGGTGGATACACCGTAAGTATTTACTGAATGAATAAATGAGTAAATAAGTAAGTCTACCTTCCTGACTAGATTGGGAACTGCTTGACTTCTATGGACAACTGACTCTCAGGACTTGAGAGCAGAAAAGGTATTTCCTGCCTAGTCCAACTCTCAAACATCACAGTAGGGTTCATCACGAATATGACCAACAGAACCCAGTGGTTACCAAGTTTAGGGTTTTCGTTTTGTTTTGTTTTTTGGTACTGGGGACTGAACCTAGGGGTGTTCTACCACTGAGCCACATCCCCAGCAATTTTTCTTTTTTATTTAGAGACAGGTCTCTCTGAGTTGCTTGGGGCCTCGTTAAGTTCCTGAGGCTGGCTTTGAACTAGCGACCCTCCTGCCTCAGCCCTCCAAGTCGCTGGGATTACAGGTGTGCGTGGCCACGGTGGCTGGCCCCTGTTTTTATTAGACAGTGCCGTGTTGTTCCATCACCATCCCTGTGCGCTTCGCCTTTCATTCTTCCTGGGTAGTTGGGTGGTGGTCCGTGTCCAACCATCATGAACACCACTGCGGTGAATTTCCAGCAAGTACACAGGTGTGGTTAGAGATTAAATTCTCAGTGACAGCATCATCCACAGCCTCCAGAAACACTAAAGCTTGGCCAGCTTCCGTGAAAGTGAGGATATATGCTCCAGATCCTGCCAGTGGACTGTACACGTGACTCTGGTGACAGTGGCACCACTGCGTCTGTATGCATATGAAACATAATGAGCCCAAGAGGTCTGGGACCTGGCCGGTCTTGTTGCCCTTCAGCACCCAGAGCCCAGCACAGGACCTGGCATGTGGCAGATGAATGACAGCTGTTGGATGGATACATGAACGACACCCAGGTGCCTCAGCAGTGTGAGTGAGCCTCAGGCTTCCGTGTATATTAAACTCCCTGGCTGCAAAAATGGAAGCCCAAGCCTCTGGGGAAATCTAAGGATGCTGTGTGCTAATGGCAGGAAATTGTCCCAAGACCTTGGGTTAAAAATGCCACATTGCAGCCAGCCACACCGTGCCCCCAGCTGAGCAGAAAATGCGAACGAATTGTGATGAGCGGATATGTAGAAGTCCCTCCCAATTCCTGGGGTCCCTGTTTCCCCTCTCACACCCCCAGACATACACTGAATATCCACAATGCCCCCCTCTGCTTCCATCTGGGATAACCCACCCGAGCTTCGACGGGGGCTAAGATAGAAACAACCCAGAGGATCTGTCCCTTGTCATCCAAGGAGCAGGCCTGGGTGCTGGGTGTTTGACCAACAGAACACATCAGCAACCCCAGAGTGGTCTCCCGTCATTTGTTCTGCAAACATTTCTGGGGCCCCTGCCGTTCTGGACCAGAGACTTTGAGACGAACATGCCCACCCTTGAGGAGTTCACCTTCATGTCCCAGATAGACTCGGTGTGCCTCCCCAAGACCATCCCCTGGCTCAGGATCCTCCACCTCAGGCAGAGCCCCCTTTCCCACCCCCCAGATGACGGGAGACACCAGGCACCTGCTCCTCCCCACCCATGACCCAGTCCTGGGAACACACTCAGCGCTGCCCTCCTTCCTGTCTACCTCTCGAGTTGGTGTCACTACCAGACACCTCCCACGTGGCCTGCACCTTCAAATCCGTCTTTTGAGAATGCGAGTCCCGTTCCACTGCTCCTCTGCAGAGAACCCTCCTGGCCTCCCAGGCCCAGTGTCAAAGCCACGTCCTTCCTGCAGCTCCACGATCCCCCGTGCCACCCTTCCCCACTCCCGGCACCTGCTCCTTCTGCTCCCTCTGTGCTCGGGGCCCTCTGCAGGCCTGGAAGGCCACCCACCCTCTCCCCACCTTCTTCTCTGCTGGGCCACCAACTCCTCCCCATCCCCAGAGACCCTACGTCACGTCCTCAAGAAAGGCACCCAGGGGCTGGGCCCAGTGGCACACACCTGCAATCCCAGCGACCCGGGAGGCTGAGGCAGGAGGTTAGCAAGGCCCTAAGCAACTTAAAAAGACACGATCTCTAAATTTAAAAAGAGGGGCGGGGGGTATGGCTCAGTGGTCAAGCGGCCCTGGGCTCAATCTCTGGTACCATTAAAAAAAAAAAGAAAAAGGCACCGTGATTCCCCAGCTCACATGAGTGCCCTGGTGCGTGTCACTGTACCTGTACCTTTCTCTCTCGCACCGTCTCAGTGCTAGTGAAACCACGTGTGCTTCCCGTCACAACCCCCCACCCCAACTCCCACTACAGCAGAAACACCAACAGCATCTCCTCCCAGAGACCGGAGCACAGAAGGCTCCCAGATCATGAGGGACGACTGCAGCACAGAGCAGAGCTCGCAGCTGTGAGAGGTGGGGAGGGAGGGGGTCCAGGCAAGAGGATTCCAAGTCCCAGACCATTCTGGGCAACTCAGTGAGGTCCTGCCTCAGAATAAAAAATAAAATGCCTGGGGTTGTAGCTCGGTGGTAGAGTGCTTGCCCCAGCACGCTCGAGGCCTTGCGTTCTAGCATCGGTACTGAGGGAAAAACAAAGGAATGGAAGTCGTGAGGCTTAGGCAGGAAGCCATAACAAGACTCTCATGGCGTAGGGCCTGTGGTTGAAGCTACCTGTGAACTTGAAGCCCTGGGGAGGGTAGGTGAAGTGGAGTGAGAACTCGGGGGGAAAACAGATGCTCGAGGAAACAGCAATTAAATCGTAAATTAAGGAGGACGAGAAAGGATGCTAAAAACCAGGTAGGGCAGGAAAATAGTCGAGCATCAAACGTCAGAAGAAGTGATCCTAAGCATCCTCGAGAGCGGAGAGGTCAAGCCAGACGAGATCTGTAAAACAGCCCCAAGGAATTCACAAACGACACTTGCAAAAGCAGAGTCCCTGCATCTGGTGAGAAAGAGTGAGAGAAACCTGCTGCGGAGAGAGAGGAATCCATGGAAGTTAAGAAAGTGAAGCTAATAGTGTCTTCATGACTCTCAATTTAGAACTTAGTCCCTAAAAAGAGGAGACCTCCTTATGGAGAAGTGAGAGGGAAATGCAAACAGGGTGAATTAGCCATCGCTGCATTACAGATTACCCGAGAACTCGGCGGTCTGGACAACAAGCATTTATTATCAAGCCTTTTTTGGGTCAGGAATGGGGTGTAGCAAGGCTGAGTGGTTCTGTTTCATGGTCTCTCAAGAGTTTACAGGTTCCAGCAAGGCACCGTGGGATAAGCCTGTAATCACAGGGGCTCAGGAGGCTGAGGCAGGAGGGTCACAAGTTCAAAGCCAGACTCAGCAACCTAGCAAGGCCCTAAGCAACTCAGTGAGACCCTGTCTCTAAATAAAATATAAAAAAGGCTGGGGATGTGGCTCAGGGGTTAAGTGCCCCTGAGTTCAATCCTTGGTACAACAACAACAAAAAAAAGGAGTTTACAGGTTCATTTTCTAAGTCTTTTTTTTTTTCCTTCTGTATTTCTATTTGTGTGTCTTCAGGTTAACTCACTTGCTATTAACCCATTTCAATATATTCAGTGATCTTCAAGGGGTCTGACATGTGTGGCTGAAGTCCTAGAGGAAAGAGGGAGGTAGGAACAGAAAAAAAAATTTAATAAAATAATGGCCAAAATTATTCAGAATTTTATAATATAAATTCCCAGAACTGGGAATCTCAATAAACCCCAAGCACAAGAAACATGAAGAAAATTACGAAGCCTTGTTATAATCAAATAGTTCAAAACCAGTGATAAGAAGGAAATCTTCAAAGCAATGAGACATTACATACAGAGGAACAAAGAAAAACATGACAGCAGACTTCCTGTCATAAATAATGCACCAGGGAACGATGGAACAGCATCTTTAAAGTACTGGGGGGAAAACTGTGTACTTTGAATTACAGAATTAAAAAATATCTTTCCATGGGCTGGGGATGTGGCTCAAGCAGTAGCATGCTCACCTGGCATGCACAGGGCACTGGGTTCGATCCTCAGCACCAGTTAAAATAAAAAAATAAAGATTTGTGTCCACTGAAAACTAAAAATATATATTAAATATATATATATATATATATATCTTGAGGCTGGAGATGTGGCTCAAGCGGTAGCACGCTCGCCTGGCATGCGTGCAGCCAGGGTTCGATCCTCAGCACCACATACAAACAGAGATGTTGTGTCCATCAAAAACTAAAAAATAAATATCAAAAAATTATATATCTCTCTCAATATATATATATATATATATATATATATATATATATATATATATTTCCAAAATGAAGGTAAAATACTTTTGCAGATGTACAAAAGCTAAATTAATTTAAACACCAGGAGACTTGAGCTGCCTGTGTTCCTCAAGAACCCCAGATACGTGAGTCCGTACGAAACAATTAAAAACATCAAAGTTGGTATGTAGATGGTTAAGCAGAGAAGGGAAAGTAAATAGAATTATTAAAAATATCCAAATAATGGGCTGGGGTTGTGGCTCAGTGATAGAGCCCTCGCCTAGCACATGTGAGGCCCTGAGTTCCATCCTCAGCACCACATAAAATAGATAAAGATATTGTGTCCTTCTACAACTAAAAATATTAAATACATATATCTCCAAATAATCCAAAAGTATCCCAAAAGTGGGGGAGGGAGTAATAGAGACTAGAAGGGACAAACCAAAAAAATCCTTGATGGTACAGAAACCTTAACACAATCCACCAAGTTGATCTAATGGACACTTATAGAACCCTTCACCCAATAACAGTTTTATTTTCTAGTGCACATAGAAACGCCACCAAGACAGGCCATATTCAAGGTCATCAAACAAGTCTCAAAGAATTTACAAGGATTCAAGTCCCATAAAGTATTTGACCACAGCAGAATCGAATTAAAAATCCATCACAGAAAGATCTCTGCAAAATCCTCAAACACTGAGAAACTAAATAGCACACTTCCAAATAATCTGTACACCAAAGAAGAAAAGAGGCCAGAGAGGAAATAGGAAGTGCTTCTAATTGAATGAAAATTAAAACACGGCAAGTTTACGAGCTGCCACCAAGCAGTACTTGGAGACACATCTGGCTCCAAATGCCTGCACTGAAATGTCTCCCATAAATGACTTCACCTTCCACCCTGAGAAATTAGGTAAAAGGAGAGCGAGTGAAGCCTTAAGTAAACCAAAGAAAGTCGTGTTAGCAAGCTCTCTGTGGTTGTGAAGGAATACCTGAGAATCACAACTTAGAGTCGGAAAGATTTATTTTGGCTCCTGGTTCCAGAGGCTCGGTCCATGGCTGGCGGGCTCCACTTCCCTGCTCGCGGGCTGCGGTGGCAGAACACCGTGGTGGAAGGGTGTGGCAGAGGGCAGCTTCTCCTGGCAGTCAGGAAACAGGCAGAGTGCAGGCAGGGGCCAGGGTCAAGACACACCGTGCAGGGCACGCCCCCATTGACCCCATTTCTCTAGCTGGGCCCCACCTTCTTCAGTTTCCACCACCTCCTGATTAGGCCATCCGATTATGATGCATTAGTCCACTGATGAGACTGGTGTCCCCTGATCCAGTCACTTCCCAAAAGCCCCAGCCCTGAACACGGCTACCCTGGGGACCAAGCCTTCAGTATGCCTTAAAGGGACATCCCAGAGCCATATCATGACAAAAGGAAATAATGTTGGAATCAATAAGATAGAAAAGGAGATAACAAAAAAAAAAAGATGTCTCATCAAAAGCTGCATCTTTAAGAAGATAAACAAAATTGACGTATTGTTAGCCTGGCTGGTCAGAGAAAGAGAAAATGCATTAACATCAGGAACCAAGTGACGTCCCCATAGAGCCTTAGATGATAAAAGGATAATAAAGAACATGATAAACCACTCTCTGCCAATAAGTTTTATAACTTAGAGGAAAGGGATAAATTCCTTGGAAACCTCAAATTCCTGACGCCAGGAGCTCAAGCCAGCCTTGGCAACATGGTGAGACCCCCATCTCAAAAAAATAACCAAAAAACCCCACCAAATTTCAAGAAGAAGTAGATACTACAAGAGACATTAACAGAATTGAATTGTAGTTTTAAAACTTCTCACAAAAACCCAGCCCCAGATGACCTCATTAGCCAATTCTTCATTAGTCAATTCTTTTAAGAAAGAAATAATACCAGTTCTACACAATCCTTTCCAAAAAGTAAAAAAAAAGGAAGACGTATTCCCAGATTATTCAATGAGGCCAACATCATTCTGATGCCAAAACAAGATAAAGATGTTAAAAGAAAAAAAAAAATCAAACCAAAATCTCTCATAAACATATACAAAAATCCCAAAACAAATTTTAGCAATTATAATTTGACAATATGTAAAAAGGATGAAATGACATAATTGAGGGGGATTTAACCACAGAATGCAAGTTGGTTTCATATTTGAACATCGATGGATATGACTCACCATATTAACAAACAAAAAGGAAACATAAGTTCATCAACAAAAAGAAAAAAAAATACTATCCTGTCTACAGCTATAGAAAGGTGCTCCACAAAATTTAACACGTATTCGCAATTTTAAACCCGCAGCAAACTAGGAATAAAACAGACTTCCGCAATATGATAAAGGAGATCTATTTTTTAAAAAAACAGTTAATGACATACTTAATGATGAAATTACTAGGCACTTTCCCCCTAAAACTGGGAACAAAGCACATCCTCTCTTACCACCTATTTAATGTTATACTGAAGATTCTAGCCAATGCAATGAAACAACAAAAAGAAACAAAAGGCATGAAAATTGGAAAAACTAAAATGAACTCTCTCAAATTCATAGATGAATGATGACATAGAAAAATGTGATGGAATCTCAGAAAAAAAAATACTAGAAGAGATATGTCGGTTCAGCAAAGTTGTGGGATAGCAGACCAACACACGAAAATCAGTCATATTTTTGTTTCTTAGCAATTAACAATCAAAATTTGAAATAAACAATAGCTTCAGAAATCTAGAGTTGGGCAAGCTTGATAAAACACATGCCAGGCAATGAAAACTGCAAAACGTTGCTGAGAGAAATCAGGGACCTAAATAAATGAAGAAGTACATACCATTTTCATGGATTGGAGACTCAATGTTTTTAAGTTGCCAGTTCTCCCCAAACTAACCTAGAAATCCAAAACAATCTAAGTGAAAACCACAGCAGGGTTTTTGGTAAATAGTTACAATGTGATTTTAAAGGTTATGTGGAAATTCAAAAGATATAGAAGAGTCAAATTAACTTTGGAAAAGAAAGGCAGAGAGAGCCCTGCGCAGTGGCACACTCCTGTAATCCCAGCGGCTTCGGAGGCTGAGGCAGAAGGATCATGAGTTCAAAGTCAGCCTCAGCAACAGTGAGGTGCTAAGCAATTCAATGAGAATACAAAATAGGGCTAGGGATGTGGCTCAGTGGTCCAGTGCCCCTTAGTTGAATCCCTATTATCAAGAAAAAAAAAGGCAGAAGTCTATCTGAGTTCAAGACTTACCAAACCACAATAATTAAGACAGTGTAGTATTGATAAAAAAAAAAAAAAGACAAGTAGATTAATGGAGCCGAATAAAGAGTCCAGAAATATATCTGCACATATGAACAACTGATTTTCAACAAAATTATAAAAGCAATTCAGGGAAACAGAGAGAGTCTTTCAAAGAAATAATACTATATATATGCAAAGAAAATAACTTTAACCCACACTTTACACCACATAAACTAACTCAAAATGTCTCTGAGGTGTCCGCCGAGAACTAAAAAAAATAAATAAATAAATATTAAAAAAAAAAATTCTCTCTCTCTCTCCTCTCTCTCTCTTTAAAAAAAAAAATGTCTCTGAGGCTTTAATGCAAAACCTAAATCTATAAAATTTCTAGGAAGGAACATCTGTGAAAATCCTTGTAACTTTGAGCTACAGAAAGATTTTGTAGATATAATATGAAAAGCATAATCCATAAAAGAAACTGTGAGCCTGGGAGTATAGCTCAGTTGGTAGAGGGCCTGCCTCACATGCACAAGGCCCTGGGTTCAATCCTCAGCACAAAAAAAAAAAAAAAAAAAAAAAAAAAAAAAAAACCTGTGATAAATTGGACCGGAACAAAATTGAGAATTAGAAAGTGAAACATGCACACCCATAACTTTAGTGCAACTATTACCAAGGAAGTACAGTGGCAGCTGGTGGTTTCACACCCATCCGTAATTGCCCTCTTCTTCTCCATAAAACATTTCCCCTTGGGAACTACTTATGCATCATAGCAACCACGTGTTTGGGGAAGATTGATCCCATCTCATTTCCAAGGCCTAATCCAACTGACTCAAGAAGAGGAGATCTTGCTCATCTGAATTCATCCGTACATGGATTCTCTCAGCCAGCTGCAGTGAGGCTTGGGGCTTTGGCTCTATGGCTGGGGAGACTATTCTTCCCTTTTGCCAGGGATGCATGTAGTCTCTGTTGCTGGTGGCTGCCATCATTGTCTCCACGGAGAAGCCGGCCCAAGGAGAAAGCCAACCTGCCAGGGGAGGGTGGATCAAAAGAACTATAAGAAACAGAGCCGGAGTCCTAATCAGACCTTGCCCAGAAAGTAAAATTACTCTGCAGATTTTCAGTTATCTAAGATGATACATTAATTTTTCATGGATTTTTCTCTGTCCCTTAAAACCAACATTATCCTTATTAATACAGGAAAACAAAGGAGAACCAATTAACTTTGATGACCTTGGAAGAGGTTTCAAAGGGGAAATGATTTGAGCTCTGATTTATAAGTCGGAGTTCACCAGGAAACAGAAGAGGTAAGAAGGACCAGGACTGAATCTGTTACGCCCTCCGAGGCTCCTGGGTGACCTTAAGGGCAGCTCACATCACTGAGACCCTTTGACTCTGGTCCCCCGTCTCCTGCCTATCTGTGCACTTTCCGCCTTCCACCTGGCAGCAGCTTATTGGTAGTAAGGGGAGACGTTAAAGAGATTCCTTCTGCCCAGGACATGGAAAGAACCCAGGGGGATCAGCTGGAGAAAACCTATTAAGTCACAAAGAACACACGCAGCTGTCAATCCATCTTTGGATTGTAAATCACACAAGTCGCCTTCTGGGAGGGCCCTCCACTTCACCGGGGCCTGGGAGGCCAGCAGCATTTGGAATTTTACTGGCTCGGCCGCCTCCCAGGGCTCTTGCGCTATCCGGCCACAAGACTTTCACGATAAAATCCACAGTGCATACAAGGACTCCTGGTTCTTTGGAAAAGTAATTCCTTCCCTCTTGGGCTGAGATGAAATCCGGCCTTTGAGGGGGTCCACTCGCGGCTGAGCACTCTCTTCTCTCTCTGCAGTTCTTCCTTACGCAGAGTCTCAGGGAGCATCAGGGCAGCGCCGGGAACCGGGCAGGGGTGACTGGCCTCACTCAGGAGCAGAGGACGACCCTGAACTCTGAGAGTTTGCTCAAGGTCACCATGCAAACGTCTGGAGAGGTCAAGATCAAATGCAGGCTTTGGGGCCTTTCTGGACCCTTATGTCTGTTTCGAGATAAGGCAGTGTGGGCAGTATTCAAGGCCAGCATGGGCCATGTAGTGACCCTGTCTCAAAATAAAATAATAAACAGCTGGGATGTAGCTCAGTGATAAGGAAGGTGCCCAGCGAGGACGAGGCACGCCTGGGTTCAATCCTCTACCATCAAGGAGACCATCTGCATCTACCAGGCTGACGGCAAGCATCAGGAGAACACGGAGTTTCTGTCCTTCTGGAAATCTAAAAGTCCCTCCTTGAACCACGAGAGAGCGGGGGAACAGAAGCAAGAACTGGGCACGTCCATCAGTGTGTGGGCCTCCGATCCCTGAGTGGCCACAATGGCAGTTAGTTCAAAGAATCCAGCAGAGTCCCCGGTCCGCTGAGCGCCAGACGGGGACACACACACACACACACACACACACACACACACACACACACCCTGGCGGGGGCAGTACTAGAACCCTCATGGGAGCTGATGGGCCCTGCCAACCCACGCCCCGCTGGGACATGAAAAAGGAAGAGGTCAGGGGAAGGGCAGCCTCCTACCTGTTCCGTGAGAACCAGCCAGAGCCTCCCCAGGGTGAAACCTGCTCACAGAACTCACAGTTTCCATCTTTCTCACACTCACGCAGCCACGGCAACCACGTTTCCTTTCCCACACTGGTGTCGCCGCCCGAAACTGGCTCTGCTACCACCCAGCCTCACCAGAACAATAGAACCAGGAGGCCGCCTAAAATCAGCCGGCCCTGCCTGCGGTCCTGCCAGGGCAGGCCCCGGGACGCCTCCTGCAGCCGCCCAGGGCTGCGCCGGGGCTCCCCGACCTCGCGGAGCCTGTTCCACTGTGTGGTCTGCTCACCGGCCTCCTCCTTCGCCCCTGGGGCTCAGGTCCCACCTAGCGCACCCCAGTGAGGAAAGGAGCAGACAGGAGTAGAGAGTGGAAGAGGAGCAGGCTTCCCTGGGAGGAAAGACCTGGCGATCAGTCGTTCCGCGCCCTGGAACATCACCCGGGTTCGGACGCCAGTGACCTTGCTCCTAATGCCTGGGGTCAGCCCAATGTGATCAAGTCGGAAGCCCCTCCTCTCTCTGCTTCCAAGCCTGCAGTAAAGCACGTCAAGACCCCGTCCTCACTGGGCGCGGTGGCACACGCCCATGATCCTAGCGACCTGGGAGGCCCAGGCAGAAGGATCAGCTCAAAGGCAGCCTCTGCAACCTGGCCAGTTGACGGTCCCTGGTTCTCTCTGACTCCACACCCTCCAGGTTTGAGTCTCCTCTGACTCTGGGCTGTGCCCTCTCGGGCCCCTCCTCTGTATAAGCTCTTTCTCCTTCACTCAGTCTTTTCAGGGGCGAAGAACTGATCCCTTTTCATCTCCGTCACTGCGGTCCCCTGAGGTGATGGTGCCTGTCCCAGGGTTTTCAGCACCAGGTGCCAGCCGATGGCTGCGGTCTGCGCTGACAACACTGCGCCCCAGGTTTCCCTCCGTTCCGGGGCTGGCTCTCCCACTGCCCACACGGCATCTCTGCGCCACTGCTTATCACCCTTTCAAACTTCACCTTGAGTACCACGGAGCCCTGGGTTTCCTACCCCTGAATCCATACCGCCCTCATCCTCCCATCTCAGTAACACCTCCATGGACCCCTAGCTCCATCCAGAGTGTGTTCCCGTCTCTCTGTCTGTCCTGCCTTCACCCTGGCCCGAGCCACCATGGACTCTCCTAGTGGGCCTCCCTGCTTCCTCTCCTGCCTGGTTCCAGTCAACGTCGCATGCCCAGCGGGAGCGGTCATCTTAAAGGTAACCCAGAACCGGGCGTGGCGGCTCACACCTGTCACCCCAGCCACCTGGGAGGCTGAGGGAGGAGGACTACAAGTTCAAGGACATCGGGACAACTCAGGGAGACCCTGCCTCCAATAAAAAGGGCTCCTGAGTCCAATCCCCAGGACCAAAAAGAAAATGAAAGGTAACAAGTGAACCCAAAGGAGGCCACATTTATGACCCGGATGCTCCCCTGACTTCTGTTCACACTTACAATTTGAACCCAGACCCAGGCCTGGTGACCCATGCCTATAATTCCAGCTACTCAGGAGGCTGAGGTAGGAGGATTGTGAATGTGAGGCCAGCCTGGGCAACATAGGAAGACCCTGCCTCAAAAGAGAAGGAAAAAATCAAACCCCCGACCCTGGCTGAGCCTCTTCTCCCACGGCCTCTCCTCCGGCCTACACGCCCGGCTCTCCAGCCGGCCGGCCTTCACCCAGCTCCTCAGCAGGCAATCTCCCTCTGGTCTCAGCACATGTTGCTCCTTTGTCTACCCGCTGGGCCCTGGCTCTTACCGCTCAGTTTAAGTATTTTCTTCCCCGGAACTTTTATAAAAATTGTTGATTGGTGCATTATATGTAATGGTGGGATCATTGTGCCATGTTCATACATGCACACAGCACAGTTTGGTCATCTCAATGCCCAGTACCTTTCCCTACCCGCCTCTTCTCCCTCCCCATGATCTGCTTGCTCTATTATTATTATTATTATTATTATTATTATTATTATTGTTGTTATTATTATTATTTTGTTAGTGCATTATAATTATACACACAAGTGGGATTCATCATGGTCTATTCATCCATGGACATAACGTAAATTTGTTCTCACCCATATCCCCCTCCTTCCTCCCTCTGGATCCCTTTCCTCTACTTCTACTCTATGGGTCACCCTTCAATTTTCACAAAATTCCTCCTTTTAAAATTTTCTCTCTCTCCCTCCCTACCCCCTGCCCCCCAGTGCATATGAGGGAAAATGTTCAACCCTTGACTTTCTAAGTCTGGCTTATTTCACTTAGTATGATGTCCTCCCGTTCCATTCATTCGCCAGCAGGTGACATAACTTCACTGAATTATGTCATTCTTCCTGACACGTCTGAGTGACGCTCCGTTACCCACGTGGACCACATTCTCTTCGTCCGTTCACTTATTAACAGGCACCGTAATAGGCTGGTTCCGTGACTTGGCTCTTGTGAACTGCATTTCTATAAATATTGCAATGCTTGTATCCTCGTAGCATGCTGATCTTCGTTCTTCTGGAGAAATACCAAGGAGTGGAATCGCTGGGTCATAGGATAGTTCCGCTCTTAGACTTTTGAGGAACCTCCATACTGTTTTCCAAAGGTGGTTGTACTAATTTGCAGCCCTACCAGCAATGCATACGGGTACCTTTCCCCCACATTCTCACCCAGGCATTTTTCCCTTGGCCACCTACCTATTGCAGTAACCATGGCATGTTCCTATATTAATTTTTAGGATAGCACTTATAACAGTTTGATCATTTTAACTCCCTCATTCCTTTATGGCCTATCTCTCACTGCAAGAATTAAACTTCACAACAGCAGAGGCCTTATCATTCTTACTCCATGGGATACCCCCAGTGCTTACAACAGAGCTGGTCACGCACTTGATAGTCGATCACTATTTGTTGATTGAATGAATTAGTGTCCTGGGCAGGTCTTGACAGTTTTACAGAAGGATTTTGATGTTTTGTTGCATGCAGTGGTCAAAATTGCACCCAATGGTTCTCTACCCCTGAGCTACAATCCCCTGTTCATACATGCCATCTTCATTCAACTTGATCAGTCTCATTCCCCAGCACCTCCTTACTTCTATTCAAAGACAGGGTCTCACTAAGCTGCCTAGGCTGGCCTCCAACTTGTGATCCTCCTGCATCAGCCTCCCAAGTCACTGGGATTACAGGTGTGTGTCACTGAACCCATCAAAAGGGGTTTTTAAATTAGCAAGGTCAAAAAGTAGAACTTTGTATTGGACAGATTCACGTGTAAAATGAGAGAAAATGGGCGCACAGGGAATTTTAGGGGGCTGAGGCCATGAAGCAGGCAAGAGGACGTGTCGCTGAGATTGGAAAAGAAAACCAACAACACCCAGCGTTGAACAGACAGGGGAAACCAGTATTCTCATGAACTGCTGATGATAGGATAAGCTGCATGAGACTTTTGGAGAGAGATTTGGCATAGTTTGAGTTTCCTTTATCTGAAATTCCTAGAACCAGAGTGTTTCAGGTTTGGATTTTTTAAAAATTTGGAATATTTGCAAATACATAATGAGCTATCTTGGAGATTGGATTCAAGTCAAAACTGACATTTCACATATACCTATGTACCTGGCCTGAAGGTCATTTTATGTAATATTTTTAGTGTGGCTGGACTTCAGCTGCACTTGGTCACGTGCGGTCAGGTATGCAATTTTCTGCTCATGGCATCCTGTTGGCCCTCAAAAAAAGTCTTGGATTTTGGAGCCTTTCAAATTTGGGGTTTGCAGATGAAGGATGCTCAACCTGTAGTTTCTAATGTATTCAATGTTTGTATCCTCTGACCCAACATTTTCATTTCTGGGAGTTTTTTTTTTTTTATACAGAAAAACTCCCAAGAATGCATAAAGAGATAAGTATACAAAGACAGTCATCGCAGCTTTGTTTATTATGGCAGAAACTTGGAAACAACCCAAGTGTCCATAAATAGGGAGCTGGTTACATAAACCATTGTGTGGCCACACAATAGGCTCCCTATAGCTCTTTAAAAGAATGGTGCAGAGAGCCCCGTATATTTTCATGGAAAGCTGTCTAATATATTTTGATAGGGGGAAAGAAAACCAACTGCAGGATGAGCAGAAGAAACAGGACTGTCTTGTCTTGGCTTTAAAACACAAATAATGTTAATGCGTACACAAAAAAATTCAGAAGAGAATGCACTAAACTCTTGATGATGATCAATCCTGGGGGCCTGGTGACGGGGGGACTCCACTTTCTTCCTGCTGTATTTCTGCGGTGTTTGGGGTTTGTGTATCTGTGCATTAGCTCTGAATCAGAAAACATAAAGAGGAAATGAGAAGTCATAGATAACGTGAGGTCGAACGAGGACAGTGGAGAGGAGGAGAGGAGTGGAGCGGAGGAGACAGATGTGGGCACTCCTGTTGATGAGACAGAATTCACAAAACGGGGATTGAAATTTCAGCCTGGGTGATCGGGAGGGTAATGGCCCTGTCACCAGTTTGTCAGCGCCTTCAGACAGAACAGTCACATTTCTTTTCAATGTCCACATTATGACTGGTCATCTTCCAGTGACAGCCCTTCCATTTTCTGGCCACCTGGCTCCCGTGTGACCAAAGCTGTTTTTTTTTTTTTTTCCATTCCCCACGGCACAGAAGAGACCAAGCCAGTACCATCCTTCAACCAGGGCCAAAGAGTCCTGCCCTGAGACATGTGCATGCACCCACACGTTAAAGAAGCAGGTGACCCAGCAATTCCAATCCTAGATACCCAGGAGCACTAAAAACATACCAAAACTCATATATGAATAGTTAATAGCAGCATTATTCATAATTCCTCAAAACTGGAAACAACCCTGATGTCTATCAGTCAATGAAGGGATAAGCAAAATGTGCTGAATCCGTTCTTTGATATATTATTCAACCATGAAAAGGAGTGAAGCCAGGCACAGTGGCTCATACCTGTAATTCCAGCTGCACTGGAGGCTGAGGCATGAGGCCTCAGCAATTTAGCAAGACCCTTTCTCGAAATGAAATTTAAAAAGCTGGGGGTTTAGCTCAGTGATAAAAACACCCCTGGGTTCAATCCCCAGTACCCCCAAGAAGAAAAGAAAAAATGAAGTAATAAAGACAATGAAGTATCAAATCCCATGGCACATGGAGGAGCCTCGAAAACACTCTGCAATGCAAGAAAGAAATCGCAAAAGACCACAAATGGTGGTTCCATTGGCATAAAATGCCCGGAATAGGCAGATTCACAGACAGAAGGGAGATTCACGGTTGCCAGGGGACTCGGGGAGGAGAGAATAGGAAGGGACTGTTAATGGGTACAGGGTTTTGGCAGAGGTGGTGGAAATGTTCTGGAATGAGTGGTGATGGCTGAACAACTCTGTGAATACACTAAAAACCACTGAACTGTGTGTGTGTGTGTGTGTGTGTGTGTGTGTGTGTGTGTGTGTGTGATGCTAGGGATTGCATCCAGAGGTGCTCAACCAGTGAGCTGCATCCCAGTCCTTTCTGTTTTTAATTTTGACACAGGATCTCGCTAAATCACCCAGGCTGGCGTTGACCTTGGGATCCTCCTGCCTCAGCCTCTCTGGTAGCTGGGATTCCAACCCTGCACCGCTGCTCCTGGCTGAAGGATTCCCTTTAAATGGGTGCATGGTGCGGTGCATGACTACAGTCGTAACCAAGCTGTTATACAACACACACGCAGGTGTGCACGCCCACACACACACACACACACGCACAGGTGCTTCAGTCTCCCGGGAGCTCAGCTCTGTGCTGGCACAATCCACCACGGAAGCCCAACATCCTCTTTTGTGACTTGGGTTTCTCCGTTTCTCTTACCTGACGCCTTCCCAACAGAGGCCGCAAACCCCAAATGCTCTGCAGGTGTGTGGGCCGAGGCTCAGCCAGCACCGGAGGTAAACCGTGCTGTAGGCTGCAGGCAGGATTTCAGGGGAGACGGGCTTAGGTAAAAGAAAAGACAGATTAATTAATTCGTCAAATCCTTTCTGATAGCACAACAACACGCGGCACTGAGTGTTCTTCCTTCGTGCTTCAATCTCAGCTGTGCAGGTACTCCGGAACGAGCCTGCCCCACGGTGCCGGGGTGGCTGAGGACGTTTTCAATATTAAATCATTTGGAAGACTCTTGAATGTGACAATACGGAGGTCCAGAGGTGAAAGCTCCGTCCTGAGTCCTCTTGGGGTTGGGGTGATGTTGAAGGAGGGTTGGTTTTCTGTTTCTCTTTTTGGTCCCAGGGCTCACACAGGCCAGGCAAGGGCTCCACCTCCGAGCCGCGCCCTCAGTGCCGGTTCTTTACGTTGGCTGCCAAGTTAACACCAAGCCAAAGCCAGACCTGGTGGGGCCCCATGTGATACCAGCTGCTTCAAAGGTGAGGCAGGAGGATCACAAGTTCAAGGCCAACCTGCGTCGCTTAGTGAGACTCTGTCTCCAAACAAAATTTAAAAAGGGCTCAGGTGGGGCTGGGGATGTGGCTCAGGCGGTAGCGCGCTCGTCTGGCATTCGTGCGGCCCGGGTTCGATCCCCAGCACCACATACCAACAAAAATGTTGTGTCCGCCGAGAACTAAAAAAATTAAATAAATATTAAAATTTCTCTTTAAAAAAAAAAAAAAAAAAAAAAAAAAAAAAAAGGGCTCAGGTGTAGCTCAGAAGTAGAGCACCCCTGGGTTTGATCCCAGTAAGTACTGGGGAGAGAGAGAGAGAGAGAGAGAGAGATCTTAGGGTATTCAGACTGCTGTGACATAATACCTTAGAGCGGGTAATTTATAAACAACAAATTTGTTGCTCTTTTTTCTAGAGGCTGGAGAGTCCAAGATTAAGGTGCCAGCAGATTCCATGTCTGATGGGGGCCTGTTCCTCCTGGGAGAACAAACAAGCCCCCTCAGGCCTCCTCTCCAAGGTCACTGATCCCACTCACCTCCCAAGGCCCTGCCTCTAATAACATCACCTTAGGCTTCAGCACATGAAGTCTGAAGGGACACAAGCATCCAGACCATGGCGGTCGAGCGTTAAAAGAGGAGGGACTTTTTAAAAACCATGGTAGTGGTTTTTTGTTTTGCTTTGTTTGGGGTACTGGGGGCTCCGACCAGGGGTGCTCCACCCCTGAGCCCTGTCCCCAGTCCCTCCTTTGTTTGTTTTATTTTAAGAGGGTCTAAGTGGCCAACGCTGTCCTTGAACTTGTCATCCTCTTGCCTCAACCCCCCCCACCCCCCCACCCCGCAAACTGCTGGGAATGTATGGAAATTAACTTTAGCCTTTGAATGCTTTACCTTTACTTCAAATGACATTTTAATGAGAAAATACTCATATGCTGTACTTTTTGGAAACTGCCTTGTATACTGTTACCTTTCAGATGGCTACGACTACCAGCACACAAATTAAATCAGGTGAAAATTTTGTCCGAAACAAATAATCTGTGATTCTGCCGACATCAAGGCAAAAATAAATAAATAAATCCTATGGAAAACTGCGTGATGATTTAATGATGGTCTCTGTCTTTACTCCTCATCCGGTCGTCTCTCATCAACAGAATACCCGGAGACGTGCGATGAGTCAATTCCATCCCCCTTGATACGTTAGCGACTGTGTGTGACGCATTTTCTCATGTTGTCACTGTAAAGGCGCATTCACGGGAGCAGGGAGGGGGCAGAAGCGTTTTCTGCCTTCACTTACGTCCTGGAGGTGTTCAGAAGTCTCTCGCCACAGCTGCAGGGCGGAGGCGCTGGCCCAGCCTTTGTGCCCACCTTAGGGTGAGGGACGGAGCACCACCCAGAGGAGAGGGAGCCGGTCCCCGGGCCCTGACAGCATCCAACCCGCCTCTGAGCCCTGAGGAGCCCCAGCCGCCCGCAGAGAATCTGCCCCGCAAACCCCAGCCCTGACAACAGGGGGTGCTCGTGCGCCATGGCCCCAAGGACAGCGCCCAGGCCCTGCGCTCCTCGAGACACTGGCCCGGTGCAGGGAACTGGACGTGGACACTCGTGGCTCCTGCCGTCCCGCTGCCCACAGTTCAGTGGGAGACGGACGGCGTGGCCACTCAGGTCGGCCACCTGCAGTCCTCCCTGTCTGCCCTCCTTCGTGGCGCTGCCCCGGGTCCTGGTGGCCCTGGCCTCGGCGTCCCCTGCAGGACCAGCTGTGGGCATGCTTGTAGGGTCCGCTGGTGGCCCTCTCCACCTCTGCTCTGGACAGTCCCTAAACGACTGGCCCAACGGGGCTCCAAGAGCAATCTGCAGCTCAGGGTCCTCCAGATTCACAGATTGGAGAACCGCTTCTCCCCGCAGCCCCCGAGCCCCCCAGAAAGACCCGGCTGCGGCTCCACTGCTGCCCGAGAGCTGAGGTCACCCAGCAGGGGCTGGACCAAAGGAGCGCACTCAGGTGACCTGGGCTGCCTTCTCCCCAACGCGACGCTTACCCCAGACTCGCTCATGAAAGGACCCCTTTGGGCAATTTGCCTGAAACGAAGGAACTGCCTGGTCTAAAGAGTGAAGCTCAGCACCTCTATTATTATTATTTTTTAAATATGATTCTCGCCAATTTTCAGGGACCACGTTCCCCTCTTCAGTTCATCAGGGTTCAAGAACCGGAGGCTTCCTTCTCAGCCAGCCAACGTCATCGGTGTGAGTGTGGAACCCGTCCCTCGGGGAGGGAGCAGGCTTCCCAGGGCCAACGACGTTGACAGCTAAGACACGACTTGAAAATAGCAAATGGGTCGTCCCTTAAAGATACAGGAAAAATCCAGAGTCCTCCATGTCAAGGAGGGCCATGGAGGGAGGAGGAAAGTGGAAGGACAGCAGGCATTTCTAGGACAAGAGAGGACGAGTCAGAAACAGAAAAGACAGAAGCAAAACGGGAGGAGAACCAAAGCAACTTTAAGAAAGAGGATGTGAAGTGGAGGGACCGGTGCCTGCCTCAGCTCCTCAGGAGGCTGAGGCAGGAGGATCTGAGTTGGAGGCCAGCCTCAGCAACTCGGCAAGACCCTCAACAATTTAGCAGGACCCCATCACAAAATAAAATAAAATAAAAGGGCTGGGGATATAGTTCAGTGGTAGAGCATCCTTGGGCTCAATCCCCAGTACTGAAGAGAAAAGAAAAAGGAAAGAAGGGAGGGATGAGGAGGGAGGGAGGAGGGCGAGAGCCATCAGACCAGACCATGCAGATGGGTCATGATGAAAACTGAACCAAGCTGTGACCTTCGAGAAGCAGTTTCAATGGCGTCGAGTTCAACTTGTACAGCATCGAGGAACAGAGGGGAGGGAAGAGCTGACATGGTACTGGAGAGACGGGGAGAACCCAGGAAAACCAGAGGAAAGAAACTAACTGATGCAGCAAAGTCACAGCTGGCCAGCCAGGGCACGGGGCTGTTCGGCATGGGGAAGGGCCTGCGGCAGGCCCCCACAAAAGCAGGAGGGACAGAGGCAAGAGCCATGTCCTCCCGACACTCTAGTTCACTTGTGCAATGACACTGACTGGCCACCTACAGCCAGGACAAGGAGACACAGCAGCGAGAGGGCTGTATCTGGAGGGCGCCAGTCAGCTGGGAAGCAGAGGAGGGGGCCGTGGAATCCCACAGCCAGGGTGCCCCATCCCGGGGAGCGGGGAGGAGGAAGAGATTCAGGGCAGGTGCGAGCAGAGAGCCAGAGCAAGAGGACAGAAAGGACCAGAGTGTTCTGGGAAGAGAGCTCAGAGCTCTCCAAGGTACGAAAGGCGACTTCCAGGAACTGGAAGCAGACAGTTCAGGACGGCTGGAGGACAGGGCACCAGAAGGATCATCCCAGGGGTGACTGAGCCGCAGGAACGGGGACTTCCTGGATATCTCCCACCTGGTTGTGAGAACAGGCCTCAGAGGTCTCGCTCCCGGGATGTCTGTGGTGCAAGCCACGACCCTGCAGGGAAGGGAGGAGGTCCACAGAGGTACATAGGAACAGGGCTTCTTAAAGCAAAGGCGGGTCCCAGGGAGTCACAGCACCGAGACATAAGGACGACCATCACCATCCACCCTGGCCACCACTAGGAGAGGTCAAGCCCTCCCTGGGACACAAGTAGAGGGTGAAAACCAAGCCCAGGGGTGTCGTATGGTGAAGAAAATGGAAGAATCGGGGCGTGGGGAAGTGAGGCTGCTAGTCCCCCCAAGGTCTCCCCTCAACTGCAGGAAGGGAAGGTCACCATGACCTGCTTGGCTTGGGGGAGACAGGACATCCAATTCCAAAGACCCTGCAATTCCATACACCTGCACATCACCGTCCCGCCCGCCCCCCCCCAAAGACATTAAAATGTGTAAGTGTGTGTGTGTGTGTGTGTGTGTGTGTGCATGCGTCTGTGTGTGTCTGTATTTAGTGAGTGGCAGCACATGACCGTGGTATTTTCTTGCCTGTGTCCCCAGCTGGTCTGTGAGCTTACCAAAGTGAGGCCTCAGTTTTGCTCACCTCACACATCCTGACTCACGTGCAGGGGGTGACGGATGCTGGATGGACAGAGGAGTGGGGATGGATGGATGTTTGGATAAGTAGTTGAATGGAAGATTGAAAGGAAGGAAGGAAGGGAGAATTGGACCCCCAATCAGCTTGGCTTGTAGGAACCGAAGGTAACCGAACATGTGATTTTTGAGCAGGTCAAGTTCAAAAAGGAAAAATGATTGACAGAGAGAAACCAGGTATGACCAAGGCTTGAATTGCACCTGACTTGTGCCAGGCATGCACTTTTTAGTGTGGTCAAGTAAAACCTCCTCACCTCAGGGTGGTGGCTCACACCTGTGATCCCAGAGAATCAGGAGACTGAGGCAGGAGGATCACGGGTTCCAGGCCAGCCTCAGCAACTTAGCAAGACCCCTTCTCAAAACAGAAACTAAAAGGGCTGGGGATGTGGCTCAGTGGTAGAGCACCCCTAGGTTCCAACCCCCAGAACTGCACACATCAAAAAACTTTCTGGGCAGGTCCTCTAGGGCATTTGCAAGTTTGAGCCAGGCATGGTGAAAGGGGACAAGGAACAGGGGCAGAGGAAGGTGAGCCCTGAGCAAGTCACCCCAAGCATACTATACCTGCCTGCCCCTTGCTCACACATGCAGGTTTACATTTCTGTGTTTCCTTTTCAAACCTTTTCCTTTTCTTTTTTCTTTTTTGCTTTGTTTTGTTTGTTAGGTGGGTGGGTGGGTGGGTTTTTGTTTGTCTGTTTGTTTCCTTTCTTCTTCTTCAGCCCTAGGAATCAAAGCCAGGGCTTCATACACGGTTGGCAAGTGCTCTAGCACGGAGCTACACCCCCAGCCCTTTTTCTTTATTTTATTCGATTTGATTTGATTTTGGAATAAGGCCTCCCTAAGTCACCCAGCTGGCTGCAAACTTGAGATCCTCCTGCTTCTACCTCCCGAGTTGCTGGGATGACAGGCCTGCGCCACCGCATCCAGGCCCCTCGGTGTCTTAATAGAATTCCCTTTCCAAAAATCTCAACTTTGTCTTACATATGCCAAAAAGTAAAGTGAGAAAAACAGAACACTAAAAAGGGAATCGAAGTTCAACCTGGGCCCAACTCCCCTGTCTCTGGCTGTGTGATCTGGGGCAAGGGAAAAAGGATTAAGTTCAAGTTGTCGGGATCCTAATATGGGCAAGCACCGTGCTCCTGCACAACCCTTTACAAAAAGGAGCATGAGCCAGGAGCAGTGGCACCCGTAATTCCAGCGGCTCAGGAGGCTGAGGCAGGAGGATCGAGAGTTCAAAGCCAGCCTCAGCAAAAGCCAGGCGCTAAGCAACTCAGTGAGACCCTGTCTCTAGATAAAGTACAAAATAGGGCTGGGATGTGGCTCAGTGGCCAAGTGCCTCTAGGTTCAATCCCTGGTACCAAAAAATAAAGTAGCTTTATCTCCATTTCACAGGTGGGCACCGAGGTTCAGAAAGGTGACCTGACATGCTCAAGGTCCCACAGGGAGTGACAGATGGGAATCAAGGCTGGCTGCAGAGTGTGCTGGGCAAAGTCACTCTGCCTGTCTATGGCCTCGTTTCTACACTTTAAAAATGGGAACAAAAAAAAAATAAAGATAAAATAAAAATGGGAACTAGACTGGAGCTATGGCAAGAATTGAATAAATAATATGCAGGAAAACACTTGGTGAACTACAGAGCACCCGACCCGAGTCCACGTCCTCTGCCACCCAGTGAGGTCCCACCCACCCACCAGGCAAGGTTCTGAGCCCCCGCCCCCTTCCCGGGTGCTCTCTTAGAGAGGACAGGTGCTGGTGATGACTTTGCCAAACGGATCCAAGGCCTTGGCTCCCTTCCCTCCTGGCTCCTTTGGCCAATACTCAACAGGATTTATAGCACCGTTCCTGGAACATCCCGGATCTGCTAGAACAATGTCCAGTCCGAGCCAGCTGTCCCAAGGCCTCCCAACCATCTTGCAGGGCTGGCCAGCCCCTGCAGCAGCAGGATCCTTAAAGTGCCCGCGAGGCCATTGGCTGAGGTCGAGCTGTGTCTGGAAACTCCCCAGAGGCACCGCGGTGGAGGGACATTGCTGGGAATGTCTCCACTCAGCAGACACTGTCCATGCCCAGATGGCCAGCAGCCATGGTAGAGGGCGGGAACCTTGCCACACCAGTCTTGCCTCCAAGGAACAGCAGGTCCAAGTCTGCACCCACCTCTCCCTCCCCCTCATCCTCAGCACCCAGAATTATTCCCTTCTGGGAACTGACTCTCACATCCTCACCCTGCTGCGGCTTGATCCACCAAGCAGGACATGTGGCGCAGGCAGGTGGCTTGGCCTTCTCAAGGAAGTCTGGAAAAGGCCAGGAAGCAGGGGACAGTCCGAGCTCCCAGAGGCTCAGACTGACCACTCTGCCAGCCTCTAACTAGGGGCACAGGTGCATGCTCTCTCCGTGACCCTGAGAGTAGGGGAGGAACACTGAGCCGTAGTTCAAGAGGCCTGGAGCCACGTCCTGGCATGGCCACTAATTGCTGTGTGACCTAGAGCAAACCATTTCCTTCTCTGGGACTCGGTTTCTCGTCTGCAAGCAAGAGTTTCAGAGCTAGATGCCTGAGGTCCGTTATAACATTGACATTCTATTACGTCCTAGATCCAAGTGTCCCACAGTGGCTACACAGACCTTCCACAAGCCACCGGTGACAAAATAATGGATCAGGAAGTAGGTCACGGATCCACCTCCCACCTCCTGGCCAGGAACCCACCTCTGCCTGGACGCTCCCTGGACTCACCTGAAGAGAAAGGATGAAACATCTAAATTGCAAAGGGGGACGCATCACTTCACTTGGCTGTCAGACAGAAGGCCCTGTCTAGACCCAAAACTAGACCATGAGAGAGAGCAGTTGGTCCCCCTATAACAAATGTCACTGAACTCCCTCCCAGTTACTTGTTATCAGGTCACAAGGGGACAGGACAAATATTTATACTCCACGTATGTATGTCAAGGTACACTCTACTGTCATACATAACTAAAAATAACGAAAAAAAATAAATAAAAGGTGGGGGGGGGACTGGGTGTGGTTGCAAGCACCTGTAATCCCAGTGACTTGGGACTGAGGCAGGAGGATCCCAAGTTCAAGGCCAGCCTCAGCAACTTAGCAAGATGCTGTCTCAAAATAAAAAATAAAAAAGGACTGGGAGGGTGGGGCTTGGGTTGTGGCTCAGTGGTAGAGCACTTGCCTGGCTTGTGTGAGGCACTGGACTTGATTCTTAGCACCACATATAAATAAATAAATAAAATAAAGGTCCATCGACAACAAAAAATATATATATTTTTTAAAAAAGGGCTGGGGACATAGCTCAGTTGGCAGAGTGCTTGCCTTGCATGCACAAGGCCCTGGGTTCAATGCCCAGCATGACCATTCCCCCCCCCCAAAAAAATATACAAGTGGTAAAAAAAAAAGGACTGGGGGTGTAGATCAGGGGTAGAGCACCCCCGGGTTTAAGCCCTACTACTACTATTACTATTAATGATAATAATAATAATGTTAAAAATAATAGTAGTAAATAAACAGCAAAAGGGCCGTCTAAATGCTAAATAAACTAGAGGATTTTACACAGGTGCATTGGAGTCAGCTCGAGCTTCTGCTGGTTTGCAAGGGTCAATTTTTAAAGGGTCAGGAATTTGGCTAGCTAGTTGACATCACATTGGTTGCCTGAAATCAGCCATCGCGGAAGTTCTTACACCTCAGAAAAGATCAAATGCTACGAATCAGGGCTTTTTTGTCCCCTGAGAGCTGACAAACATTTGCCACTGGTGTAGGAAAAAGAGCGCTGCAGCGGGAGGCAGCCTGTTGTTGCTTCAGACACCCCCTGACTCGAGACGTCCAGATGGCTGCCGGCCTCTCAAGACAGCGAGCCTCGGAGAGCGCGTCATTTCCCAGCACTTTCAGTTATTGTTTTGTTTGTTTTGTTTTTGTTTTTTTTTTTAGAAACGTTTATTAAGACCTATTAGGTGGGGCTGGGGACATAGCTCAGTTGGTAGAGTGCTCGCCTCACATGCACAAGGGTTCAAGCCCCAGCACCACAAAAAAAAGAAAAGACCAACTAGGTGGCCCAGGTGGCAGGCATGGTGGCACATGCCTGTGGTCCACAGCTCAGGAGGTTGAGGCAGTAGGATTGCAAGTTCAAGGCCAGTCTCAGCAACTTAGCGGGCCCTGCACAACTTAGCAAGACCCTGTCTCTAAATGAAAAATTTGAAAAGCGAGGGCAGGTGTGGGAGCCACTCTGAATGACCCACACCTCCCAGTCCTGAAGCGAGAGGCTCTGACCAGTCTCTACATTTTGTGGTGACTTCGGTGTTGTCCCAGCTCTGGAAGTGGAAGGCGTGTCTTCAGGTGTAGGTGTGTCACCCGTGGGGTTCAGCTACACTCACCTGTTCCTTTGTGATACTACCCCTTTGCCCTGTGGGATAGAATGTTCCAGGAAAGGCCTCTGTGTGTCCCCTTCTCTTGCTCTGCCCTTGGGTGTGGCCTTCCTAGATGTCAGTCAACCTGCTGACAGAAGACATCCTGGAGCTAGGCTTAGCCCCCTGAAACCTGACCCCCTGCCTCATTTGAATGGCTCCTCCTAGATAAAAGGGGTCAGCTCTCTCTCTCTCTCTTTCTGCAGACCCTTCAGGTCACAGGAGCCAACACAGGTTCCCAAAGAAAAAGACTCTCTGTCTCTTGTGTGGTTATTTTGTGCAGCACAGTTCTCCTGGGGTGACCCTGAGTGTTCTCAGGCTGAGGATGTGGTTCAGTGGTTAAGCGCTCCTGGGTTCAATCTCTGGTACCAAAAAAAGAAAAGACCTACTAGGTGCCAGGCACCAGAGATTAAAATGTTTCATAATAGCTCGCCGGCTGGTGGAAGAGGGAGAAAGCACACAAGGTGCCGCACCCTGGGAATGGAGAAGGTCCAAACCCAAGCAACCAGGAAGGGCACTTGAGGCACAGTGAATGGCATATGAAAGGTACCGAGGCATGGATGCTAAGGCATCTTCTTCTCTAAGAATTAACTCAGAACCAGAAGCAGGAGGATCGCAGGTTCAAGGCCAGCCTCGGCAACTCAGTGAGAGCCTCAGCAATTTAGGGAGACCATGTCTCAAAATAAAAAATAAAAAGGCTGGGTAGCTCAATGGTAATGATAGAGCCCTTGCGTGGCAGACATGAGAACTGGGTTCCAAGCCCCCAAATTAATGAAATAATTATTGGGCGGAGTTTTAGAATGGGTACATGGTAGGCACTATCTTTCCTGTACAAAAGGCGCATCCTTCACCCCCGCCCCCTTCACCGGACTTTAGCACCAAGTTGTCTTGTGTTGTTTCCAAAAGTCCAGATCCTCAGAGGAAGAGAATCTGCCATCATTGCAGCCAGGTCCTTTGGCAGAGACAAACATCCTCAGAGCACAAACGCCCAAGGTGACTGCCTCGGATGCAGCAAGCACTCCACTAGACAAGACACTTAAATCTCCATCTCATTATTCCACGATGCTTCACAAGGAACAATAAGTCACCAGCCTTTTCTTAAAATGTGTCCATGTTCTACCTTGGGTAATGCCAGAGTTTGAATGTCAAAAATAAAAGACAGAAAAAGGAGGTCGCTTACCTTCAAAGAAACAAAAGTCAAGGCGACCTCAGACTCGGCAGCCTAGACACGAGCAGGCAGGGAAGCGGCCATGGATCCTGTGCAGCCATAGTACACAGGTGGGGACAATAAAATGCTATTCTCTCACAGACATGGGTTTGGGAAACGTATCACCCACGCAGCTTTATGAAAAGACAACATTTGGAGACCCATCGACCACAGGGAGAGGAATCAAAGTTTTAAAAATTCAAAAATGAGGACGCCCAGGTACCACTAAAAGATTGAAAGGAGAAAACCAGCGAAGTCTAAAAAATGAAGGATGGTCATAAATTCGGTTTAAAACGAGACGGTAGCCATTTACGGGAAATTCTAGAACAGGCAAAACAAAGCAGAATCATCTGTTTCTGGGAGGGGAGGGATTGAATAGGAAAGATTAAAATGTAACTTTCTAAAATGTTAGAAATGATTTCTATCTCAATTAGGGGTTGTTATACAGCCAGTGCATTTGTCAAAACTCATGGAACTATACACTTAAGATGGATCGTTACGTTGTATGGAATTATATACAGTCCTCTTTATTTTTTATTTTGGGATAGGATCTTGCTAAATTCCTGGGGCTGGCCTAGAACTTACCATCTTTCTGCCTCAGCTTCCCAAGCAACTGGGATTACAGGCATGTACTACCACACCCAGTTAATTATACATAACTTTTTGAAAAATGAATAATGAGGGGCTGGGGCTTGGGGCTCAGTGGTAGAGCGCTTGCCCACCATGTGTGAGGCACTGAGTTCGATCCTCAGCACCACATAAAAAATAAAGATATTGTGTCCACCTATAGCTAAAAATAAATTTTAAAAAATGAATAATGAAAATACTGAGTTTTCTAACCTATCAATAACCATATAATCTTATGCTCATTTAATTCTTTAATTTCTCTCAGCAGTGTTTTGTAGTCTTCAGTGTACAGGTCTTACCTGTGTTATGTCAGTTTTTTCTCTACTTCACATTTCTATGCTACTGTAATTAGCTTTGTTTTCTCCATTTTTGATTGCTTATTGCTGACAACTAGAAACAATTCATTTTTGTTATTGATCTTGTAGTTTGCAAACTTATTGAACTCATTATCAGTACCAGTAGCTTTTTTTGGCAATTCCAACACACGTTTTTCATACATGATCATATCATTGTGAACAGTTTCATTTCTCCTTTCCCAATCTGGATGCCTTTGATTTCTTTTTTTGTCTTATTGCATGAGCTAGAACCGCCATCAGAATGTCGAAGAGGTGAAGAGAGCAGACATCTTGCCTTGCTCCAATCTCCATGGAAGCACTTAGTACTTTACCAGCAAACACACTGCTGAGTGTAGAGTTTGTGTAGAGATTCATTATCAGGTTGAGGACATTCCATTCTATTTCTAGCTTTTTGAGAGTTAATCAAATATGAATATGGGTTTTGTATCACAATAATTATCAGGAAAATGCAAATGAAATGCTGGTGAGATACCACTACACATATATCAGAATGGCTAAAATTTTTAAAAATTGAAGTACTGGTAAGGATGCAGACTAACCAAAGCTCTCATTCACTACTGGTGGCAGTTTGGCATAGCCACTTTAGAAATGGTTTGGCAGTTTCTTAAAAAAATTAAAAATGTACCTACCTAAGAGAAATGAAAGTACGTGTACATACGAAGAATTGTACATGAATGTTCATAGTTGCTTTGTCTTCTCCAAACATTGGGAACAATCCAGATGTCCATCAACAGGCGAACAGGTAAACAATTACGGTATAGTCATGCCACATACCAGCAACAAAAAGGAATTAATTCTTTATTTATTTTTCTTTTTATAACACTAGAGTGTATTTTGACATGTCATACACACATTCTTGTGGTTGTATCTGATATGGGGTTTCACTCATCGTGTATTCATATATGAACATAGGAAAGTGATGTCCCATTCATTCTACTGGGAATGAATTCTCTTCTTTGTGTGTGTGTGTGTGTGTGTGTGTGTGTGTGTGTGTGTGTGTGTGCGCGTGTTATTTGTGAGAATGAATTCTTGATACCTGCAATAATGTGGACGAATCTCAAAATAATTATACTGAGTAGAAGAAGCAGACAAATCAGAACTGACACTCTATGATGTCTTACACAAAATTCTTGAAATGCAAACTACTCTATGGAGACGGAAAGGAGATCAATGGTTGATTGCTTGTCAATGAGGGAGGAGAGGCAGAGAGAGGTGAGAGGAGGGATCAGACGGAATACCAGGAGATCTGGAGGGTGATGGACATGTCATTGTCATAAGTTTCACAGATGTATACATATGTTGAAAGTTACCCAATTGTACATTTTAAATAAGTGCAGTTATTATGCTAATTATATCTCAATAAAGCTATTTAGAAGTGGAATAATAAAAAATCTTAAAAGAATATTAGTGTTATAAATGATTAAAAGAATATATACATAATATTTAAAAATAACTATTCTCTGAGATTTTAACCACGAAGCTAGCAAAGAATAGTAGTAGGGTGAGGAGAATGTCTTAAAATACAAGCAGCCAGCCGGTCTGGTGGCACACAACTATAATCCCAGCAGTTTGGGAGGCTGAGGCAGGTGGATTGCAAGTTCAAAGCCAGCCTCAGCAACTTAGGGAGGCACTAAGCAATTCAGTGAGACCCTATCTCTAAATAAAATATAAAAAGGGCCGGGGATGTGGCTCAGTGGTAAAGCAACCCTGGTTCAATCCCTGGAACCAAAAAAATAAATAAAAATCGCACACACACACACACACACACACACACACACACACAGACACACACACAGACAAGCAGCTAAATCTCCCATGATAACATGGGGACTAAAGTCATATTTAGAGAAGTGGCAGCTAACGACACAGTACGCAAGAACTGCGAGTCCAGCAGAGGCAGCTCTGATCAGCCACTGGGCCACCCTTTAAAGGCATCAGTGCCAACCCGTCCAGGTGGGGATGGACCTCTGACTCCCACATCTCAAGCCTGTCACTCCTCCAGATGCCCTGAGTCAGAAAGCAGGCACCCCTCCCAGGGCTCTCTGCTCCTCCACAGGAGACCCCCAGCGCCCACCCTGGCCACGCCACCCCGCCGCCTGTTCTTCTCACTTGACCATCAGCGAGCCCTTACCCTGGTACCACATTTGCAGATTCACGTCCATTAGAGCTTTACCTCATGGCCCGAGAAGGCAGGGGTTGACCGCCTTCAGAAGCAAGGAGGTACCCGCACATTCCCTCACCCAGAGGGACGTCCCCCAGGGGAGGGCAGTAAACACAGGCCTTGGGCACAGGCCGGTGTTCCTCATCTCTGGGGACTGCTGTGGCCCTCGGTGCCAGGTTCTGTTGGACCCACCTGTGTCTTCCTCCTGGTCTTCTCACTGGAAGGCAAATTCCCCAGTGGCAGGGACCATGTCTCTCTTGCAGCTGTGTCCCTCAGCTCCCAGGGCCACTGTGGCCCATGCCAGGAGCCCAGGAAATGGATGCAATGGCGTGCATGGTGAGACACGCAGGGACCCAGGAGGTGGTCACATCAGGCAGCACCTGGTTCCTCACCCACAACCAGGAGGTTCCAACTCTGCCGCTGGATGGGTACCTCTGCCCCCTTCTCCAGTGGAGCCAGTTTGACTGTCGAGAACATGGTGGGCTGAGTCAGAACGAGGCTGGACACCATCGCCAATCTGTCTGCTTTCCAAGAACCCTGGCTCTCCGGGGCCTGTCTCGTGTTGCTTGGAACCTTGTGGAATTTCTCCTTGTTTGTTCTCCCTACTCGTCTTTTTTCTCCTTTTTTAATCCTCTTTTGCAATGCTGGGGATTGAACCTAGGACCCCAGGCTGCTGGACTCTACCACTGAGCACATCACCGGCTCCTTCCCCTCTTCAAACTACCATGGGGCCAGGCATGGCGGCGCACGCCTAAAATCCCAGCAGCTCAGGAGGCTGAGCCAGGAGGATCATGAATTCAAATCCAGTCTCTGCAACTTAGTGAGGCCCTAAGCAACCCAGTGAGACCTTGTTTCTAAATAAAATATAAACATGGGCTGGGGTGTGGCTCAGTGGTTGAGCACCCCAGTACCAAAAAAGAAACCTATCCTAGCTCCCCCTTCCTCTCCCGGGCCAGACACTCGTGTCCTTCCCTGCTGGGTTGGCTCTGCCTCCTGTCCTTGTCAGCCTCCTCTCTCCCAACTGTGACAACTCCTCTAGGCCCCCAACACCATCCAAGATGCCCCCTTCAGGCCAACCCTGTACCCACGTCCTTCCCCCCCCACAAGCACCTCCCTCTTTCTAAACCCCAAAGCCTTTCCTGCCTTCCTTATGCCCTGCACAACCTTCTGCCAAGCCCGAGAGTGACACAGGACACCTTTCTGCCCAACCTCCAGGGCAGTCGAGGGCAAGGCCCAAGGCCTCATCTGACTGCAGCCCGCCACAGCTCGCCGCACCTCGCCCATACACCCTTGTCAAGGGAACTGTTCTTCAATCAATCAATCAACAATAAATAGAAACAACCTACAGGAAGTGGGTGCTTTGACGATCACCTGGGGTTCTGTGTGGCTCTATGCTGAGATTCACTCAGTGTCTTTTAGGGGAGACCCCTGAGGGGTCCCACTTCAGGTCACTGTTGGACTAGTGGCCCTGGGGCCCCTGGGGCCCCTGAGTCTCCAGCTCAGGGCTCTTCTCAGAGTTGCAGTAGACCCCTGCCCCGCCTTTCCTCTGGGACCCTTGTCCCGGTGTGGGATCCAAAGACCTGACCTCCACTGGACTTTGGGTCACTCCATGACTGGGCTCGTTCACCAGCACCTGCTCTGGCTCGGGGGAAGATTCCCTAGCAGCAGGGACAGTGCGCCCAGCACAGAGGGCCAGGGCTCTCCTGGGCGTGTCGGGCCTGGAGTGCCACTGGGTCCCAGCACCTTCCCTCAGGTTCTCTCTGGCATGGAGCTCAGCATTCTGGCACCTCGGGGTACACGTCTGTCCCTCCCCTAGCTGAAGCGCTTTGGGGAACTGCCCAGGTCCTGCCCCTGTGTGTGCTCAGTGTCGGGGGCCCAGCAACGTGGTGGTGATGGGGAAGGGTGTGCCGGGTTTTGTGGGTCACACTGAGCGTCGACCGCTCCTGTGGCCCCCTTTCCGTGAGCACTGCGGAACCTGGGGAGAACAAGCCAGGGCTACAGAGCTGGGGCACTTCAACCTGACCAGGGGAGGGCAAGTGGCTGAGGGGCTCAGTGCCATGTTCACAGCGACGTGGCGGATGGGGCTGGGCCAGGCCTCGGGGCTGCATCTCACTCTGAGCCCTGACACCTGACCCTCTGGCCCTGGCCAATGTCTGACCGCTCCGAGTTCTTGGCATATGCTCAATGCACACGGAAACACTGTCCCTGCCCGTCCCACAGGGTGCTATGATGAAATCTGGAGATTGTGAAAAGCCACATAAACATGAGGACACTCTCTGGAGACACTCGGTATGGGACACTGAGTCTTTCTTGGAACGCTCCCCGAGCGTAAGACCTTCAGATCCCAATCCCACCTGCAACACAACAGGCCTCTCGCCTGCGGGGTGCAGGCACAGGATGCCAACCAGCAGGTGCAAGGTGATGCAGGGACCCACCTCCACCATGACACCCAGGGCCCTTCCGAGCCCCACGCGGTCCAGGTTGGCACTGGGGACAGGAGAGATCAGCTCTGCGCGTGTGTTCCCAGGAGGTTTATTAGTAAGCACACCAGGGAGCTCTGGGTCCTTGCCCAGAACAAGGGGCTGAGAACATCCAGACAGGGAGGGGCCACCAGAGCCACCAGGCCTGGCTCCCGTGGCAATGGCCATGTTCCTGCTTCAAGCACACAGAATCCTCCCTCCTGTGCCCTCCAAGTGTCCTCCTGAGGAGGCAGGGAAGTCGGGCGCCTTCTCCACAGAGAGCCAGCTCCCTCAAGGTTCTCTAACTCGCCTGACAACCACCCGCCCTCACCCCAAGAAATCTGGACAGGCCCTGCCTGCTCCCCCACCTTGGTCAGGGTGGGGACCCCCACGTCCTGCAGAGCCAACCCCGTGCCAGCCCAGCACGCCCAGCTCACTTCGGGAGCCTGACAGCTAAAGTCTTGAGTGGACGAATTTCAGCAGGTTGGCCAACTGCTGCTCCAGGTGCTGCTCATCTCCGTGATTCTCGATGACCCAGTCAAAGTCCCCAAAGTCGTCCAGGCCACATTCCGACTCAGCGTCATCCACCCCTGTGGAGAGGCATGGTGAAGTCAGGCCCCAGCCCTGCAGCCGTGGAGGCCAGCTGGCTCAGGCGGAGAGGGTCCCCCGGCCTCTTCACCGCTGTCCCAGAGTCAAGGTCTGCCCCCCTGGAGGGCATCCCCACCCGCTCCAACACTGTGGTGCAGACGCACCGCCCACGGCCAGCTGACTGAACTCTTCACTTGCCACTTCGCACAGAGGGTGAACCGCATCATGGAAAACCACAAACAAGCTGGGCATGGTGGCCCACGCCTGTGACCCAGCCACTTGGGAGGCTAAGCCAGGGGGATCTCCAGTTCAAAGCCAGCCTCAGCAACCTAGTGACACCCTCAGAATAAAACAATATGAAGGGCTGAGGATGTGGCTCAGTGGTAGAGCACTCCTGGATTCCATCCCCAGTCCCAGAATAAAATAAAACCACACACAACCCAAAAGGCATGATGCCTTAGCGTGAATCACAGCCATGTTCATTTCCCTCTTTCTTTTTTATTAGAATGGACACAATACTTTTATTTATTTTTATGTGGTCCTGAGCCCCAGCCCCAGCCCCAGCCCCCGCTGTGTTCATTTCTACCCTCCATCTGTGTGATGCAGTCCTCCGAGGAGGCCACGTGTGCAGGGCTAGAAGCAGAGGCCTTCTCTGTGGCCCTTCCAGGCCTGGGGACAGCAGCGTCCACTTGGTGGGTTTGGGGCACTGGTCAGTGAGCCGCTGCCTGCAAGGCGCTCAGCCCAGCCTGGCCGACAGGAGGGCCCAGGAGACCCGCAGGCAGCAGGGTGGCACCCGTGACCTGAGCTCCTGTGGCCCAGTGACCAGAGGCAGGCTGGAGGCCAGTGCTGGGCCAGCGTCCCCGAGACGCCTGAGAGCTCCCGCCTCGGGACACCCCTCACCGGGTGTGTGCATCAAGAGGAACTACGCTGGGGGCTTCCTCCCCCCGCTGTCAGCCCCCACAGAGCTGCAAGGCAAAGGGGAGGGTCACGGGGTGGGTCTCAGCCAGACCCCCAGAGAAGCCCATCGGCCTTGAGAGGGCAGCCTGGGTAAAGGGACCAAGTCAGAGTCACAGGGAGACCTTGACCCTCCAGAACACCCTCTGCGTCCCACTCCTGAGCCCTAGGCCTCAGACCCCTCCCTGGAGCCTCTCCCTCACTGACCTCAGGTTACCAAGGAGCCAGCAGGAGGCCCAGGACACTGGGGTCAGGGTCCGTGACCTCCACGCGGTGTGTCTCACCTGTGAACCAAGCCCTGGGGACAGATGCTACTACCAGCAGCTTACCTGGCGTGAACACCCAGCCCCGCTGCTGCCGGCTCTGCTCCGAGGCGAACACGCGGACCGTCTGCATCGCAGCCCCGTAGGCCTCCCGGAACCACTGGATGTCAGACACCCTCCGTGTGTCACTCACCAGCTGCAGGGCAGGGACACAGACAGGATGCTGCAGCTGGCGGGAAGGGGGATACCAGAGAAACCAAACCACTGCGCAGCTCCACCCCGGCATGGTGAGCACCAGAGCAGCTAGGGCAGAGCAGCTGGCCTCAGTTCCTCCTTCCATTCGGTCACACACTGAGAGAACACTGCTGAGTGCTAACCCCCTGCAGACTGCTTGTTCACCCGACTAGAGCACTGCACAAGGGTTTCAGGAGGCACCTACTAGGTGCTGGCACTGTGCCACGTGCTGAGGCCAAAGTGGTAAAATGCACCTGTCTTCAGAGCCTATAATGCAGCTGGGCACAGTGGCACATGCCTGTAACCCCAGTGACGCAGGAGGATCGCAAGTTCAAGACCAGCCTCAGCAACTTAGTGAGGCTCTAAACAACTTAGCAAGACCCTGTGTCAAAATAAAAAATAAACAAGGGTTGGGGATGCGACTCAATGGTTGAGCACCCTTGGGTTGTCCCCAGTACCAAAAAAAGAAAGAAAAACAAAACGAGATTGATTTATTTAAGGAACAGGGAAGGACCGGGCAGCTGCAGCTCAGGGAGTAAAGAGGCTAAAAGGCAGCAGGAGCAACGTCCAGAAGTTAAGGACTGATTTTGTTCACAAGAATGACGGGTAACCACCAAAGGGTCTTGTTTTGGGTCCCCCCACCCCAGTATTCCCAAGTAGCTGAAATGGCAGGCGTGTGCGTCCAGCACCAAAGTGTTGCAGACTAACAGTGACGTGACTAGTGTTCCTCTGTAATAGGCCACTGTGCAATGAACGAGGAACGCATCACAGGACACAGCCAGAGCCAGAGACCGAGAGGAGTGGGGGCTGCTGTGACGCCTGGGGAAAGACGGGAGACTTGCATAGGACCAGGGCAGGGCAGACAGGGGGCTGGGAACAGCGAGGGCTGCGGAGAGAGGTTGTCCTCCGGCTGCCAAGGTGACCTCTTACCCAGATGGGCTGGGAGACGCCTTCTACGATCTTCCTGCAGAAAAAGCCCGGGTCGGCCCGGCGCTTCTCCTCCCCCCAGCGGATCATGTCGCTCCGATAAGCCTCCTTGTAGGTGCTGGCATCCAGAAGTCTCTGGAAGTCCAGGCTGTGCTCCTGTCCAAAGCATATTACGCCTCAGGCACTGCCCTCTCCACCTCGAGGGCCCTCCTAGAACTGGAAGAGCAGGCCCTGCCGCACCACCTCCCCAGCTAGAGCAAGAATGACTCCAGCCATTAGGCCAAAGGTCTGCAAAGGAGAGTTCTGGAACAGGACAAACCCCAGTCACTCAAAGGTGGGAGGAAGGTCCGGGGTCATCCAGAAACGGTTTCCACCTGTCTTTGAATGTTTGATGTGGTTTTCTCTTTGCAAATTTTACCTTCCCAATTATTTCTGGCTTAAACTAATCCTGAAATTAGTTGGCAACCCCTGGGCACAGGCTTAGCCTTCAACTCAATCTGACAAAAACCAACCAACTTCACTGCACGCCCCCCCCCCACCGTCTGCCCCACCCCAACTCCTGGGGAAGTCGTGCCTCCTGCCTCCTGCCTTCCGCCCTCGTCCCTTTCCCCTTCCCCACCCCCACATTCCTGGCACTCTGCTGAAAACCCTGGTCCCCACCCCACCTCCGGGAGCTGCCTCCAGACCTGGCCTCCCCTTCTCCTGGATCCTGACAGCCAGAGGGGCACAGCCAGAGGGTCCGGGCCAGGAACGGGTGTGAAAGGTCAGGTTCCCCTTCAGCAAGGCCTCCGCCCCAGGCTCCCTCTCTCCTCCTGCTTTTCTGGGATGAGGGTAGGGATGGAGACTGAGCCAGAGGCACGCACCACGGAGCCACATTCCCAGCCTTTTTCACTTACTCGCGAAGGTGCCCAGCTGACCTCAAACTTGTGATCCTCCTGCCTCGGGAGCCAGTGGGACTTGTGCCACTGCATCTGCAGCAGCTCTCAGCCCCTTGGTCCCCACCTGATGCCCTGTTCCAAGGAGAGGGCAGCAGCTACCTCCTGCTTATCAGCCACCCCTCCCCTCCACTGGGGGCATGTGGCCTGCTTGTTGGTTTCCACCTGTGACTGGGGTCATCAATTCAGCAACGTTTTTTCTTTTTTTTTTGGGGTGGGGGGGTGGGGGTAAGAGGATTGAACTCAGAGGCACCTAACCACTGAGCCTCATCTCCAGCCCTCTTTTGTATTTTATTTTGAGGCAGGGTCTCACTGAGTTGCTTAGGGCCTCACTAAGTTACTGAGGCTGGCTTAGAACACAGGATCTTCCTGCCTCAGCCTCCGGAGCCCCCTGGACTACAAGCGTGAGCCACCGCAGCCAACTCAATTCAGCAACAGGGCAGGAGGGTCTGTCAGGGCCTCCTCTGGAAGTCTTAAAAATGCCAACTCAAACTCCTGCCCTTTCCTCCCTGATCCATCTGGGCTCTGGCTCGGCAGATCTGGAGCAGGCCCTGATCTGGGATTTTTCAAGTAGATTAGTGGTTTTGAAACTGTTCCTCAGGTCCCACTGGAGAAAGCTGAGTAGTACCTCCCCTTGGCCCTCCTGCCTCCTTCTCCCCCTACCTGTTAACCCCACTCTGTTTCCCAGGAACAAGGAACTTCTGCATCCAACTTCATGGGGAAAGATTCTCCATAGGAAAAAAGTTGCAATCCCACAGTCCCTCAGACCGCCCGGCTATGGATGGGCCCGCACAAGAGCACAAGAAGCGAGAGAAGACCCGCCCGGACAGAAGGCTGCTCCCACAGAGGCAGGGCTACTGCACAGAAGCGGGGATTCGTTCCTTTTGTGTGGCCCCAGAGGCCACACTGGGCAACTGCCCTGAGCCCAAGTCCCTGGGAGTGTGCACCTGGATGCCAAGTGACAGAATGTGGGCCACTAGGGGGCTCTTCTCTGTGAAAAGCTGACCTCACCCTCTGGGTTCCCTTCCTGAAGTCAAGATTCTGGGAGTTCCTGTTTATTTTCTAAATTCCATTTTAACAACAACAACAACAAAAATTTTTTTTAAACCTATATGGTTCAAAATTCAAAAGACGCAAATTCATTTGCAATGAAAGAATCTCTGTCCCACCTCTGTCTTCCCCCTGCAGGGCAACGGGACAGTCTCCCATGTGTCTTTCCCAGGAAGTACACAGACATCCCAGCACCTGAGCAGTGCTTAACAAAATGCAGGGCACCTCCCACGTACTTGTTGAGGAACTGGATATGTGAGCAAATATATTTTTAATTCTTCTATAATTCTCTGTCAAAAGTCCTTTCCAAATGTTGCATTCTCTACTGTTACGGTACGTCTTCACCGAAAATCATGATCCCAACTGGTGGTGCTGGAACCTCTAAGAGGAATTAAAGCTTCTCTCTTGGGACTGGATTGGTTACGGCGAGAATGGGTTGTTGTAAAGTAATCATCGTACCTTCCCGCAATCTCTCTTGCCATATGACCTCTCTTTTGCTCACTGTTCTTCCACCATGAGGTTCTTACCAGCAGCCAGGTGAATGTTGGCACCATGTTCTTGTACCTCCATAACTCTTTTCTGCACAAACTACCCAATCCCAGGTATTTTGTTATAGCCACACAAAACAGATTTAGATGTACCACACTATTCTACAACTTGTGCTCTTCACTTAACAATCTATTTTGACAACTCATGTCACTAAATATCTAAGGAGAAAATTCTAGGGCATTCCATCAGGCCAGCAGGGAAGAGGGGAGATGTAAGCTGTCATTTTTTTGTGCAGACATGTGCATATCAAATGGCATCAGAGCTGTCAACTCAAATGTCTATAGCCTTCCCTGGACACCCTTTTGAACGTGCTCTGCAGAGGTGATCTGGAGTAAGCGAGGCTATTAAGAAAGACGCTTAAGGGATGGGGGCTGTGGCTCAGCGGTAGAGTGCTCCTTGCCTTGCACATGCGAGACCCTGGGTTCGATCCTCAGCACCACATAAAAATAAATAAATAAAGATATTGTGTCTAACTGAAAAAAAAAAAAAAAGGCGCTTAAGCTGAAAATGCCCCCGAAATACCCCTCACAGAAAACCAGGAGATGGCTACCATTCTGCCAGCAGCAGTCACAGCCCCAAAGCCTGGGAGATGGTTCCCAGATGCCACAGAGCCACCACCTACCTGAGCATACTGCTCCTTGAGTGGGCCAGAGAGCCGGAGAATAGCACAGATGTCAGCTCCAAGTCTGTGGGACAGGGAGATAGAGGACCCAGTCAACCTAGGGCTTCCTGGAGCCTCCAGGCTCCGGAAGAGAAGTCCAGAGGCCAAGTGGAGCCCTCATTTCTCCCACTGCTATTTGTGTCACTGTGGCAGCTCTCAACGCCCCTGACCCCTTTTCCTGATCTATAAACAGGGATAAGAGTTTCTTTCTCCCAAACAGGATCATTATGAAATTCAAATGAATATAAAGGAGCCCTGACGCTAACGGATAAAACGTAGGATGATAAGTACACGGAGAACCTCCAAGCCAGGCACCGAGGCCCACACCTGTGATCCCAGGGGCTCAGGAGGATCACAAGTTCAAAGCCAGCCTCAGCAATTTAGCAAACGCTAAGCAACTCAGCGAGACCCTGTCTCTAAATAAAACATATAAAAGGGCTGAGGACTGGGGCTGTAGCTCAGTGGCGGAGCGCTTGCCTAGCATGCACGAGGCACTGGGTTCGATCCTCAGCGTCACATACAAATGACCAAATAAAACAAAGGCATTCTGGGGGACTGGGATTGTGGCTCAGCAGTAGAGTGCTCGCCTGGCATGTGCAGGGCGCTGGGTTTGATCCTCAGCACCACATAAAATAAATAAATAAAGGTATTGTGGCCAATAATTTTAAAAATACATTTAATAAATAAATAAATAAATAAATAAAGGTATTCTGTCCATCTACCAAAAAAAATATTTTTAAGCGGGGGAGCAGGAAGGGCTGAGACTGGGACTTGATGGTTAATTGCCCCTGGGTTCAAACCCTGGTGCAAAAAAAAAAAAAAGAAAGAAAGAAAACCCACCAGGCCTCCAAGCCTAATGATATTATGCCTCAATTAAGTTACTGCTAGTACCCTAAACCCAGTCACCACCAGGGATATCTCAGCCTCAACTAACTTGGTCACCACAACATAAAAAATTCATCCCTTCAGTTGTTCCATGATCTTAGTCAGTCATTTATTGGGCACCATATTTGATTCCAGGTAACAGAAATATGAATGAGATACACAATTTCTGCCCTGGCCTTGAGCTGCTCACACCTACACTTAAACACCTACGTGGTGAGATGAGTGTTCTTATTTTCAGATGAGGAAACTGAGGCTAAGTGAGGGGAACTGACTCACCTGAAGCAACCCTGTAACTAATGAAACCAGTATGAGTAAAATAAAAGTAGCCAACGTTTCATTCCTGAGCCTTCTCTAGATGCCAAGAATTATTCTGTAAGCCATGGACATGCATTACCTCATTTAATTCTTCCACCCTCCTGTCTTAGTCTGCATTGAACAAATGTCAAAACTGAGGCAGAGTCAATACGAAATGTGTACCAGATGGGCCACTAAGGCTGAGCTACCATGTGAATCCCAGAAGTCTAATCTCAGAACCTCTGTTTCTTAATGCTATTTAACTTCCAGAGCTGAGATGCAATTTAGGAAATGATGGTAGATACTTGGTGGTTGAATTTGTGTATGGATCTCTGCCCTGGAATCCCCCACAACCTCTCAGAACCCCCAGGGTACCCAAAACAGTTTCCTGACACCACACCCTACTAGCCCTCAAGGGGAGAGGAGCCTGGCGTGTGGTGCACCTATAATCTCAGCAACTTGGGAGGCTGAGGCAGAAGGATTACAAAGTCAAGACCAGCCTGGGCAACTCAGTGAGAATCTGTCTCAAAATAAAAAACAAAAAGGACTGGGGGTGTAGCTCAGTGGTAGAGCACCCCTGGGTTCAATCCCCAGTATGGGGGAAAAAGCAGAGAGGAGCTCCACTCCACTTTCTCCCCTTCTCTGCCCTCCTAGCCCAGTCCTCAGCAAAAATGCCCGACAGAATATCTTGCTCCAAGAAAAAACAATGAGCGAAGGCTAAAGGCATTATTATTATTTGGGGGAAGTGGTGAGCTAAAACTGAAATAACTCAGTCCCTGGAGTCAATAAAACTGAATTTGAATCCTGGATTCGCCACTTAATTTGCAACCCCAGCAAATTTTGTTTTTAACTTTTCAGAGCCTCCCTTGCTTCATCTGTGAAGTGGAGAGGCAAATAACACTACACGGTACCTACCAAAGGTTATGATGATTAAATAAATTAATACAGGTACAGTGCCTGGCATATAATAAAAACTTATTGAATCCCTACTATTAGGGGTCCTTGTCCTCAATGAACAAAGATTGCCTTTGGAACCAGACACATACTGGGTATGTTTTTAAAGAAATCCCTTATCTGTGCGTCAATTTCTTTATTTATAAATTACCTCACAGCACTGTCATGAGAATAGGAAAAGTATACAGAAGGTGCCTTGGTAGTCACTGTTTCATTGGTGACTCTTGGAGAGACAGTCCTACAGCTAAGGGCTTTGCAGAAGTGGTCGCCTGTCTTTGGAGTGGGCGTGTGCAGACGGCTGTCTTAAGTGACGGTGGCAATCCTGCATCTTCTCCTGCTCCTCCTGCCCGGCCACCAGAGAAGCTGGGGTCCGAAGCCCACTCCAGCAGACCCACACGCTCCCCTGGGTCGCCGGACGCAGTGAGCTCCCTCTCCTCCTCCTCCCCTCCCCACAGACACCTGCTCTGCAGCGCCTCGGTCACGAAGTCCTTCCCGGATTTTCTCTTCCCGCTAAACAGCAGCACCAGTCGGGGGGCGCCTCCCTGCGGGGCCATGAGGCCACTCGGCTTTCCTATCCCTAACGCGGACCCATCGTACCCCTGAAATCGGGCCACTCCGCGCGAAATGGACGTGGCCACTGGGAGAGGCAAGGAGGAGGGATCCCCTCCCTCTCCATAGCTGTAAAGAGGACTGAGGTCCCTCCATCTTCCATATGTTTTAATCCATGACTAAACAAGTACGGAGAGAAGAAAAAAAGGAGAAAAATGTACATACACAAAAGAGGCTTATTTCCAGGGCAGCCTTCTCCCCTAAAGAAGCTCCCCCTCTAGAGCGCACTTGAGCCAGTCCAGCTCCGCCCAGAACCATACGTCACGGCCGCGCCTCCGAAACCGCCGGGCGGGGAGGAGTCGGACGCAACTACTTTTCTCAGAGGGGGGACAACAGCTTAAAATTTCAAGAGGTGGACCTCATCTTCCCCCCAGATAGCCTAAAACATGATGAAAAAAAATATTTTACCTAATAATGTGGAAGGATTTTTCTTGAATGCTTTTTTACTTGTGTTTTATGACCCATGTGATTAAACAAACTTGTATTTGCCCCACAGTGGAAATGGGTCTTTCTGGAGATGTAAAACACGGTAATGACCTGATAGGGCTGTGTCTCGTGACGTCATCCCGAGGGTGGCGCTTAGCCTCGCCGACGCTCTCTTATTGTGAAACCGGTTTTGTAAGTGTGGAGGCCGGTGGGATTTGACCCTTTTGACCCAACAAGAAATGGATCCCTTTTCTAGCCGCATCCTCCTCTCCAAAGGTTTTGGGAAGCTGGAAAGCTTGGAATGACGTGGCTTTGGATGAGATTAACCGGTTTTATCCGGAGACCATCTCCCGGCCAGGAGTTGAGAATTAGTGGTAGTTAAGTGTCCCTTCCTCCAGTGTCCAGTTCTGCCTCAGCCCGCTCCAGGACACCTCCTCCCAGTTAAGTAGGCACAGTTGTCTTTAGTCCTGAGTCTCTGTCTTGCATTTTTTCCGAGCTTGTCAAAACAGAGCCTGCAAACAGTTACTGCCTCCATATGATGGGTTATCAAATCATGTGAGAAGAGACTAAGTGAAGTGAGGAGACGTCCTTGAGATAAGCCCTGAATATTGAAAAAGTGGCACAAAAGAATGATAAGATACAAAGAGAATAGATTTCAGGAGGATTTTTTTAAAGCAACTCAAAATTTTAACTGTGCTCATCAAGGCACTTCAGACAGGGCAGAGTGGAAAGAGTTTTAATCCTAGTTTTGACACTTCATGGGAATGTGACCTTCATAACTTTTACCATCGACGATGCCCACCTCACAGGGTTGCAATAAGAGGGAAATAAAGAAAATATATGCTAAAATGCAATAAAACACCTCATAAATTCTAAAGTATCATCCAAATGTAAGGGATTGTTATTTGCTCTTAGCCCTCTGTGTTTTTATTATGGTTTATAATTCAACCCAGGATCGGATTTTCCAGTTCACCTTCTGTAAACATTTACGTGGGCCTCCACTGAAAGACCAGATCTCAGCTAGACCAGCAGAAGCTACAAGGAATAACTCCCTTCTCACTTTCCTGCTTTCTAATTACTAGAAAAAAGTCAGAATTTCCCCCAAGTGTCTCTTCCCTCACCAGACCCAATCTGCCCCTACTTCCCTCGAATGCTCTGAAATCAGACTCCCCTGAAATTTCCAGTCCCTCATCAGAAAACTTCCTGCATCCTACCCTCTCCTCCAGCTTCTCTGTCCCTGCCGGCTGCCCTCTCCCCAAGCCTTCAGTCTCAGCAAGGCCTCCCTCTCCCTCCGCTTCAGGTTCCAGTTCTTCACCAGCCTCTGGGAAAACTCCAGCTCCTCTAAGGTTCCTGCCACCTGGCTGGGCTACCCTTACCCTCCTCAGGACTAACTGCCACCCTTCACGGTGGCTCCTTTTTGTTCCCTGAGACTTAATCAATGGCTTCTGGGTTTTGGGGTTTTTTTTTGTTTTGTTTTCATTTTTGTTTTTATTTGTACCAGGGTTTGAACCCAAGGGCACTTACCCACTGAGCCACACTCCAGCCCTTTTTTATATTTTATTTAGAGACAGGGTCTCACTGAGTTGCTTAGGACCTCGCTGAATGGCTGAGGCTGGCTTTCAACTTGCAATCCTCCTGCCTCAGCCTCCTGAGCCACTGGGATCACACTCATGCCCCACCACACCCTGTGGCCCTGTCTCCTTTTCCTCCCAGTTCCTGTCATCATTCTCAGGGACTTCAGTCTCACTGACTACCCCTTCTGGCCAGTCCATTCAACAAGGAACTGCTGCTCAATTCCTTGGCCCGGGATGATCAAAGTTTTTTTTTCCATTTTTCCTCCAACATCTGCCCCTATGGACACACCCCCGACCTTGTCACCACCAGAAAGCCTCAATCTGCCAGTGCACACACTTATCCACCCAGCTCTTCAAGAATAGCCACTCAGCCAGGGCAGTGGCACACGCTTATAATCCTAGGTACTTGGGAGTTTGAGGCAGAAGGATCACAACTTGGAGACCAGCCGGGGAAACTTAGCAAGACTCTATCTCAAAATAAAAAATAATAAGAGACCCAGAATAGCCAAAGCAACCCTTAGCAAGAAGAATGAAGCAGGAGGCATCACAATACCAGACCTTAAACTATACTACAGAGCAATAGTAACAAAACAGCATGGTATTGGCACCAAAATAGGCTTGTAGCCCAATGGTACATAATAGAGGACACAGAGACCAACCCATATAAATACAGTTATCTCATACTAGACAAAGGCACCAAAAACATATATTGGAGAAAAGATAGCCTCTTCAACAAATGGTGCTGGGAAAACTGGAAATCCATATGCAACAAAATAAAATTAAATCTCTATCTCTTATGATGCACAAAACAACTCAAAGTGGATCAAGGAGCACGAGGAATTAGACCAGAGACCCTGCAACTAATAGAAGAAAAAATAGGCCCAAATCTTCATCGTGTTGGATTAGGCCCCAACTTCCTTAACAAGAGTACTAATCTCTAGAATATATAAGAACTCAAAAAACTTAACACACACACACACACACACACAAAAATAGATAACCCAATCAATAAATGGGCCAAGGAACTGAACTGAATAGACATTTCTCAGAAAATGATATACAATCAACCACCAAATATATGAAAAAATGTTCAACGTCTCTAACAGAGAAATGCAAATCAAAACTCCTCTAACATTTCATCTGACTCCAGTCAGAAAGGCAGCTATTAAGAATACAAACAGGGCTGGGGATGTGGCTCAAGCGGTAGCGCGCTCACCTGGCATGCGTGCGGCCCGGGTTCGATCCTCAGCACCACATACCAACAAAGATGTTGTGTCCGCCGAGAACTAAAAAAAAAATAAATATTAAAAATTCTCTCTATCTCTCTCTCTCCTCTCTCACTCTCTCTTTAAAAAAAAAAAAAGAATACAAACAATAAGCATTGGCAAGGATGTGGGGAAAAGGCACACTCATACAAGGCTGGTGGGAATGCAAATTGATGCAACCAATATGGAAATCCATGTGGAGATTCCCTGGAAAACTGGGAATGGGGCTGGGGATGTGGCTCAAGCGGTGACGCGGACGCCTGGCATGTGTGGGGCGCTGGGTTCGATCCTCAGCACCACATAAAAATAAATAAAGATGTTGTGTCCACCAAAAACTGAAAAATGAATATTAAAAAATTTTCTTTCTCTCTCTCTTAAAAAAAAAAAAAAAAAAAACTAGGAATGGAACCACCATTTGACCCAGCTTTCCCACTTCTTGGTTTATACCCAAAGGACTTTAAAAAACAGCATAGAACAGGGACACAGCCACATCAATGTTTATAGCAGCACAATTCACAATAGCTAAACTGTGGAAGCAAGCTAGATGTCCTTCAGTAGATGAATGGATAAAGAAACTGTGGTGTATATACACAATGGAACATTACTCAGCATTAAAAGAGAATAAATCATGGCATTTGCAGGTAAATGGATGGAGTTGGAGAAGATAATGCTAAGTGAAGTTAGCCAATCCCAAAAAACCAAAGGCCCAATGTTTTCTCTGATGTGTGAATGCTGATCCATTATGGGTGTGAGGGGGAGCATGGGAGGAATGGAGTGGCTTTATACAGAGCAAAGGGGAGGGGGGAAGGGAGGGGGCATGGGAGTAGGAAAGATGGTGGAATGAGATGGACATCATTACCCTAAGTACATGTATGAAGACACGAATGGTGTGACTCTACTTTGTGACAACCAGAGATATGTAAAGTTGTGCTCTACAAGTGTGCTATGAATTGAAGTGCATTCTGCAATCACGTACGACAAATTAGAATAAATAAATAAATTTTTAAAAATGGCTGGGGATGTAGCTCAGTGGTGGAGTGCCCACTGGCTCAAATACTCCCCAAGCCAGAACTTGCCTCCCAAGCCCCCCCCAGCCCATGAAATTCTCTGCTGTATAACATCTGCCTTTCCTTCCTTCCACAACCCAGAAGAATGTCGAGGTACCCCGTGCAAAGCCTTGGTGAGCTCAAGGGTTGCGCCTAGGGGCACTGCTCAGAGGCAGGTGCTGGTGAGTGGGGGCAGCCCCTGGGTAGAGCCTGCTGGGGAAGGGGTCGGCCAGAGTCCTTGACCACTCAGAGGGGAAGCCAGGTATGTCTGCCACCACTGCCCCATGGAGGTGAGGAGGAGGAGGCCTAGAGAGCACAGAGAGGTGTCTCCCCAGCTCAGGAACCTCTTCCCCCAGAAAGCCGACCACTTAAGGAGAGGTTTGAAACCAGGCGGGTGAGGTGGTGCGAGTCTGGAATCCCCGTCGCTCAAGAGTCTGGGGCAGGAGGACCCAGTTCCAGGTCAGCCTGGGAAACTCCGTGAGACCCTATCTCAAGAAAAAAATAAATAAAAAGGGATGGGATGTGGCTCAGTGGTAGACCACCCCTGGGGTCAATTCCCAGTGCCAAAGAAAAGAGAGAGATTTGCCTCACAGGCCAAAAGGACAGCCTGGACATCAACCGCAGGCCTGCCTTCTGTAGTCACCCGCCTAAAAACAGTGTGAGCCTGGGGGACCCGCCCACCCAGCACTGCAGAGCCTGGAAGAGGGTCGGCGCCCACACAGGCAAGCCTGTCCATCACAGGACGAGATGCCCTCTATCTGTGGCTCAGGGACATCCACTGTCCCTGCTGAACGTCATGCTTCTGATTCTGGTTTCTCCTCCCACGGCTGTTCCCAACTGACCCAGCCAATCCTCCACCCTGGCCAGTTCTTTCTTTTCTTTTTTAGTTGTAGGTGGACACAATACCTTTATTTTATTTATTTATTTTTATGTGATGCTGAGGATCAAACCCAAGGCCTTGCACTTGCTAGGTGAGCGCCCTACCACTGAGCCACAGCCCCAGCACCTCCCACCCCGCCCCGGCCAGTTCTTGTAACTGTAGATGTGGGCTGTGGACCAGCCCTTACGTGTGACATGACCATAGCTCTCCCTGAATCCCCCAGCCCATCCATCCATTCGTGTGTGTGTGTGTGTGTGTGTGTGTGTGTGTGTGTGTGTGTGTGTATGTTTCCAGGGATTGAGCTAAGGGGCACTTGTCAACCACTGAGCCACATCCTCAGCCCTATTTTGTATTTTATTTAGAAACAGGGTCTCATGATTGTTCAGTGCCTCACTTTTGCTGAGGCTGGCTTTGAACTGGCCATCCTCCTGCCTCAGCCTCCTGAGCTGCTGGGATTACATGCGTGCACCACTGTGTCCGGCTTTATTTTCTCTCTAACTTGCCTGGAACTTGAGATCTCCCTGCCTCAGCCTCCCAAGTTTCTGAGTTGCAGGCATGTGCCACCACACCCGCCTAGACACCCATTTTCTGTCTCTGATGCCCCCTGTATTTACCCACCTACGTGGTATAAATTTACTCTCATGTCTCTCCCCCAGAGTTAATACTTCTCATTTACTGAGCATTTACTAGGTGTCAGACCTTTTCTTACTCAATCAAAAGAGAGATTAGGAGACTGGTTTCCCAATCAGGAGCTCTAAAGAAAGAAACCAGATCTGTCCAGCTCCAAAGCCAGATGTTTTCTGGGCCAGGCAGGGCATCCTCCTGGGCATGCAAGCCAGCCTCTGCAGACAGCTAGCTCCTTCCCTCTTTTCCTCCAACAACAGCTGCTGGAAAATGTCTCAAACAGCACCAGCCCAGGGCCAGGCACAGGGTAAGAGCCCACAGACGACTAATGAACCAACAAGTGAAACAAGTGGATGAGTGCGGGTGGTCTTTGAAGGGGTAATTGGGAACCACACTCCCCGCTCCATGAGCCTATAGGAGCCCTTTGTGGGTGTCCCCAAGGCTGAGACCTCACACCCCCATACCCAGTTGCCCAGGTTTCCCTCCCTCCCTTCCCTCCCAGTCCTCTGCAGGCCCAACCTCCTGTCCCTCCCCCTGCTGCCCCCTTGTGGCGACGACCAGACATCTCTGCAGAGAGACCCTGGCGGGAGGTGGCTGCTGGGGACAAGATCAGGGAAACCCCACTGGTGGCGAGCAGCTCTGAATTCCTCGCCTCAGCCTGAATTCCATGCTCAGGAGGAAGGGAGGAGACCAGGAGAAGGGGCAGGGGGACCGTCAGCCGGAGGTCAGCAGCCCCGGGCTCCAGCCTTCGCTCCGTCCCTAGCAAGCTCTGTGAGCCCAGAGAAGTGGCTTCCCTCTTTGGTCCTCCTTTCCCACCTCTGAACAAGGCTCGTCCAGGGCTAGTCTTCTGCCCACAAGCTGGGGCCACCAAGGTGGCATCGGTGGCCAGAAAGGAAATGTCGCAGGGGCCTTGGGCCCAGGTAGCTGAAGCAGGTGGCAGGTGGCACACACAGGCTGGGGAGAGGAACCAGCCAGAGAAACGGACATGTTTCACAGGCCGCCTAGGGCCTTTGTCTTCCCGTGTCTAGTGACGATGGGACCTTGGGTAAGTCACCTGATCTCTCCCTCTCAGCAGCTTCCTCCTTCAAAGCCTGCGTTTCAGGGAGGCAGGGACGTTTGACTTGGAGCAGAAAGGTGCTCGGCTCCATGGCGGACCTACCCTAGGCCCCTATTCAGCAAAACCGGGCCAAGCACCTCCCCAAACCTGCCATCCCACAAAACCAGGCTTTGGCCTTTCCAAACTTGGGTGAGGGTGGAGTCATCCAACCTGTCCCAGCTGGGAGGCAGGGTGTGTCCCTGTCCCCTGACTCCTTCCTCTCTCCACCCAAGGCAGCTCTGTTTTTTGAGCTTCAACACTGAGACACTGAGCCATGCCTCAGCCCTCCCCTGCTGTTTTTTGAGTCAGGTCTGATGCCCAGGCTGGCCTCAAACTTGCAACCCCCTTGCCTCAGCCTCCCAGGCAGCTGGGAGTACAGGTGTGTGCCCCTGCTCCCAGACAGGGCCTGCCCATTCCAATTCACCATCCCTATTTCCCATAGCAAAGATCGTCTCCACAGGCAGGACTGTGGGAGAATTCGTACCTCAAAACCATCAGATCCCAGGCCACCCACACTTCCTTCATCTCACCCTCCCGCCTGAAAGCCCTTCTCCCATCACTGAACCCTTATTATCCTCCAAGATCCAGCTCAAAGGCCACCCCGCCTTCCTCTACATCCACTCTGCAGACTCCAGGCAGCACTAAGAGAGTGTGTTAGCCCAGGATATGGGTGCACGTCTGCAATCCCAGCACCTCAGGAGGCTGAGGCAGGAGGGTTGCAAGTTCAAGTCTAGCCTAGGCAACTTAGTGAGACCCTGTCTCAAAAAATAAAACAACTGGGGATGTGCCACCACAGTGGTACAGCACCCCTGGTACTGGAAAAAATAAAAAATCTGCTTTGTATTAAACTAATCCTGTTAACGTCACGGACAAGGATTGGGGCCCCAAATCTAGCCCCGGGTTGGAACTTGAATGTTAGTTACCCTCTTTCCCCTGCCAGCTCCTGTAACCTGATTTGGGAACAAGCATTCTCTTGTCCTACAGCAATAACCCTCAGTTTCCTCCTTAGACATGAAGTAAAATTAAAATATACCTCTACCGTACAGTTGGCCCTCTGTATCTGCAGATCCCACATCCCTGGATTCCATCAGCTGCAGATTGGAAATATCTGGGGGAAAGAATACATCCATTCTGAACATGTGCAGGCTTTTTTCTTAACATTAGTCCCTAAACAATGCAGTACAACAACTATTTACATAGCATTTCCGTTGTATTAGGTCCTATAAGTCCGCTAGAGATTATTTAAATAAAGTACATGGGAAGCCAGGCAACGTGGAGCATGCTTATAGTGACAGCTGGCTGGGAAGCTGAGGCAGGAGGATCACAAGTTGGAGGCCGGCCTTGGCAACTTCGCAAGACTCTGTCTAAAAATAAAAAATAAATAAAAAGGCTGAAGATGTAGCTCAGAGGTAGAAAGCTCCTGGGCTCAATCCCCATGAGCAGAAAAATAAATTAATAAGTAATAAAGTACAGGGGAGTCTGTGCTGTGCACAGGTAATATGCAAATTGAACCGGGAGGCGGGCCAGCGAGAAATGAGAGACGGAGACCAGGCAGAGATACACAGGAGACTTTATTTGTCAGAGGGGACAAAGGCTATCTCTCCATAGACAGAGAGAGGCAGAACAGGCTTGGGGTTCAAGACTTATGGGAGATGCTCAGGGTGAAACTGGGTAGGGCGGGTCCTAATGTGGGCAGTGAAGGGTGGGTTGATACCACCCAGGAGGCTAGGGGCGGGGCTGGTATGGGGGGTGCTGAGCCTTTCCCTTGGGCAGGAGAGCAAAATCTTTCTTAAAATTGCTTCTATGACTTAAGATGGCCCTCCAGATGCTTAGCAAGGACCTTACACAATACGATGTCATTTTATATAAGGGTCTGGAGCAGCCACGGGTTTCGGTACCCATAGGAGGTCCTGGAAGCAATGTCCCATGGAAACCAAAGGGCAGCGGGACTCGGCAGCTTGCAGACGCCTTTTCATGATCTTAAGGGGAATGTTTAACCCCAAAGCCGCCTGCGAGGGGGCCACTGCGGAGTCTGCTCAAATGAAGAGGCCGAGCTATAAGCCACAGGGGCATCTGGCCAGGCCCCGGGTGGGCACAGTGGGGACCTAACTCTGGCTTTTCTGACCCCAATCTTGCTCAGGCCAAATCTCTAATGAGAAGAGGCCCAGCTGGGCCGCAGCTGGCCTGGGATACAGCCGCAAGGTGAGTGGGAAGGGTCACTCCATGGGGGAGCGAGCAGGCAGCTAATCTGGAAGCCAAAGGCCACCAAAGAGTGGTGACCTTGAGAAAGGCCTGTGAGAAAAGGGACAGGAAACTCCGATAAGAGCCTGAGTGGGTGACAAGAGGCTTCTATGAATCAGGCAGTTTGGGGGGAAGAACCAGAGGAGAGATCCATGGCCCCACCCCACCCCACCCCACACTGTCCCTCCCAGACCCCTGCTGGGAACATGGGAAGGGCCTTTGCTCATCTGTGGACCAGAACAAGGCCAGATGAGGAGCTGTCCCTGGATCTGGGTGGCCCTGGGAGGTTCCCATGGCAACCGCCAGCCAGTCCCTGGTCAGTCCCGGGGTCCAGCAGAGAAGACTGGAAGCTTCTCTTGAAGAGAGTACACGCCCTGGTCCTCGAGGAGATACGGGGTGGTCAGGCATGGAGGACAGGCGGGAGGCTAAGGCCCTGGGGCAGGGACCAGGGGATCCCCAGAGGAGGGGACAGGAGGGGACAGACCAGAGGGGCCTGGGTGAGAGGAGCGGAGCTGGGAGCATGAAGGCCAAGGACAGGAGGAGCCTGGGAAAGAAGTGGGCCCAGGGGAGAGAGGTGAGGGCTGAGAAGGACGGCGGGGTGGAGAGGAGGGGCTCGGTTGGGACCCCCGGGGAGAACGGGGTTTGTTTGGTTTGACTGGGAACCAGGGACTGAACCAGGGCGCGTGACCGCCGACCATCATCCCCAGCCCTTCTCCTGTTTGAAGCTGGGTCTCACCTAGTTGTGAGGCTGGCTTTGAACTCACAATCCGCCTGCCTGCGCCTCCCAAGCTGCTGAGATGACTGTGCGCCTCCTGGCCTGGCTGGAAAAGTCGTTTGGGGGACTGGCAGACGACCCAGCAGGCTACCTTCCCTCCAGCGATGCCCCCAGGTACCCCAGAGCGATGCCCTTAGGGCAGAGGGCCTCTGCTTGAAAGAGCGAGTCAGTCAAGCACTGCCAACAGCAGGGGCGCACACTGCCAGGGCCCAGCCAAACCTGGCACACACAGCACTGTGCCCCCAGTGGCTCTACACACTGCCCGGCAGGAGTGGTACCCGAGCCACGTGGGGGTTTTGTCTGTCTGTCTGTGGGGCTGGGAACTGAACCCAGGGCACAAGCTGGGCAAGCACTCTGCCGCTGGGCGGCATCCCCAGCCATTCCCACTGCAGCGGGCTCCCGTCTCCACCCACTGGCCTCCAGGTCAGGAGAGCTGCCACGGCCGGGTCCTTCCTCTTCACCAACATGACTGATGGACGTGATGGAGGGAGGGGCCTCAACGCTGGGGGGGGGCGTAGGATCACCCCCCAAGAGCGCCCCGAGAGGGTGTCCTGGCACCCTGGCCTCCCGACACCCCTGGGGTTGATAGCTGTCTTTTTCTCCCTCACTCAGCAGCTGGAGAAACCCCAGCTCCTCGTATCTGCTCCCCGAGAGGCCAAGGAGAGGAGGGGGCCTGGGAGGACCTACCAGCCTCTGGGAGAGATCGCTATGCAAACAAAGGACGTGGGCCCTAGAAAGGGAACCAAGGCCAGCGTGGGAACCAGGGTCCCCTGGGAGCCCAGGGAGGTCCATGTGTATCTGCACCCAGGGCCCAGCACCTACCCCGGGTACCAACTCCTGCCCACCCTCCAGCCTCAGTGTCCCTCCGCAACCCGTTTGCCACTCAGCTGTTCCGGCTGCAGAAGGTGAAAAATGTGAACAGGGTGAAACCAGGCTTCCTCCTGAAGAACTGTGCTCCGTGGAGCCTAGTGCGAACCCCAAGCCTGGCCCTGGGGTCCCTGCTCCTTCCAACCTCCTCTCCAAAATTAGAATCCGACTCCTCCCTAACCCCCCCTCCCCCAGCTTGTATCACTGACCATTTTCTGGAGAGGCAATTCTGCCTTAGATCTAACTGCAGTTCCTCCTGCTGCACAGAGCAGCCACCACTGCACCAAAAGCTTCATTTATGTATTTATTTGGCACTGGGAATGGAACCCAGGGCTGCTTTACCACTGAAGCCAGTCCTTTGTATTTTTTGAGACAGGGTCTCACTAGGTTGCTGAGAGTTTTGCTAAATTGCTGAGGCTCATCTCCAACTTGGTGATGCTCCTGCCTCAGCCTCCCGAGTTGCTGGGATTACAGGTGTGCACCACCACGCCCAGCTTCTAAGGTACCTCTGCATTCCCAGGGATTCACTGTTCCTGGTACATATCAAATGTCTGCAGAATCAGTGGTCCTCACGCCAGCCCTCCTGCCCCCACCTGAGTTGACATACTTAAAGCCCTTAAGCAAGTCACAGTCACACTTGCTAAATAATACAGAAATCCATTATGGCCCTCCCCTCCTCCATTCTACCCCGGCCCTGGCTGGGAAATTCCCAAAGGCGGCCAGAAGCCCAGGGAGCTGCCAAAGTCATTGAGGTTAGATGTCAGGAAGGACCCTCCCAAGGGCCAAGGAGATTCTTGGGAAAAGCAGCCAGTGGAGCAGGACCCCTGGGTCAGCGGGGTGGGCCCTGAGACAGGGGTGATAAGTGGAGGGGGAGGCGAGGACTGGACAAATGTGGAGCCCGGATGCCACCTAGTGGCTCCCTCACCTCTGGCCCAGAGCCCTGGGGGGAAGGAAGATGGTGCCCTCTACCAAGGGCTCCAAAGGCCATCACTTTTCTTTCTTTCTTTCTTTTTGATGGTGGGTGGATGGGGTGGTGGAGACTTAACCCAGAGGCGTCTTACCACTGGGCCACATCTGCAGTTCTTTCAATATTTGGGGATGAGGTCTAAGTTGCCCAGGCTGTCCTCAAACCCAAGACACTCCTGCCTCGGCCTCCCCAGTCACGGCCGCCATCACACCTGTAGGAGGTCGTAACTCTGAGTGCCAGAACAGGACAGGCGTTTTAATTGTTTTATTCCATCTCATTCTCCCAGATTCGAGTCCACAAAAGTCCTCTCTGCTCTTTTCCCAGCTCTCCAGGGAGCTTGGAGCAGAAAGATGAATTTCCAGCCCCGAGGGCCTGGGGCTTTGTGGGGAGGGCACGGCCAGGAGGAAAGGCCACACAGGAGGTGGTGAGTACCAGGGCCTAGGATGTCACCCCCCACTCGGGTGGGCAGGTGCACGGTGGCCCCTGGGCTTAGAAACCACCCCTGGTGACAAGCGTCCCCACAGAAGTCTATAATTGACAGAAGTCTCTAGATCACACGGGGAGGTGAGGCCATGTGAGAAGCAGGGGGAGGAGACTTCACCCCTAGGGACGGCTGCTTCCAAATCTAACAAACCCCAGGGCAAGCGCTGGGCTGGGCAGCCAGCCAGTCAAGTCCCAGGGGGTGCCGGGTCAGCGTGGGGCTGGAGGCACACACAGGAGGGGACAGAAACAGGATGCCCTTCCCCACTGACAGCAGGCTCCTCTGGGTCCCCTTCCCGCTGGCCCAGCCCAACCGGCTGCCCAGCCCGCCCCGGGGCCCTGAGCATTTGCATATATTTGCATAGCCAGTCAGGTGGGTCCAGCTCAGGCCTTTTTGTAGGGAAAGTGACATCAGTGCAGGGCCGCTGAGTTCTGCTCCTCTGTGAAGGACGTCCAGGGACACCACACCTGGAGAGCCAGGGGCATGGCTGGGGCCTGGCCTCCAGGGGTCTGAGATGCTGGGGATCTTGGCTGGGCCATGCCCCAGGCAGGACTCAGCCCCTGGGGTGGGGCTGGGGGTGGGGGTGGGAGCGGTGGCTAGGCTCCTCCCGGGGCCCCACGTCTCTGGGGTTCCGCCAGTGCTTGTCCTTCTTCCCCGACCTGTAGGAGGACACGGTGGGATGTGGGAAGAAGAGGGCTTTAGGGGTGATAATGAGCTGAAGGGACCCCCGCTTCCTCCTAAGGAAGCTAACTTGGCACACGGGGTAGAGGTCGAGGCTCCAGCTGGGGAGGCTGGAAGGCTGGGCCTCCCCAACACCCCAGGCCTTGCAGGTACAGGGCAGAACCACCCAGGGAAGACCCCCAGCCCCAAAGGACACCGAGGACCCTGAGGTCCCTCGGGAAGGCAGGCAGTGGATCCGGCGGCTGGAGACAGCAGTGGGCAGAAGTCCTTAGACTGAAGCCCCCTCCCCAGGCCCAGGCCCCTCCATCCTTCCCAGCGGCCTCCCCTGTCCCCCCAAGGCCCCCACAGCCACCCACCTCCTCTTCAGAGCTCTTTCTCCAAAGAAGTGAGTAAAGATGAAGTCCTCGAAGTCATCCACCACGTCGTCATCGCCTGTCTGTCTCACCGCCGCCTCCTCCAGGCTGTCCTCCAAGGCATCCACGAAATCCCGGAAGCGGAGGCGATCATGCCGGAAGACGCCACCCTCGCCAAAGTAAGCGGGCAAGAGGGGCAGCTCCTTCATCAGCTGGCCAGCCCAGGGCAGCCGAGCCAGGTATGTCGTCAGCAGAGAGGCCAGCTCCTGCTGTCGCACAGGGGCCAGCTCCATGCCAAAGAAGGCCAGGCCCTCCTGGCGGGCACACTCGGTCACACCAGAGCAGCCCTGCGGGGCCCGGAACCTGCGCTTGGACAGCTCCTCCCAGGCGGGCAGGGGCGCGTGGCCATCTCCAGTCTCTTCCCTCCACCGCGGGTGCTTCTGCCTCTCCCCAGAGTGCGGGCTCCCGCCTCTCCTCGGGGCCTCCTTGGGGTCCTGTCTCTTGCCGTCCTTCTTGCCCCCTGACTGCGCCACCCCTGGCTTCCCCTCCTTCCACTTCCCTGCCGGCTCCCTGTCCTCCTTGTCCCCCCAGCTCTTCTTCCTCTCCCAGCCAGATTCCTCTCTCCTAGGTCTCCAGGGCTCAGCCTTCCGGTCCCTCTGCCCATCACGCCACTTTTCTTTTCCACTCCACTCCCTGGAATTCTGGAAATGGGGTTTCTGATGCCAGACCTCGGAGACGTTGGCAGAGACCACAGGGTCCTGGCCCCAGCTCTCCAGGCCCTGCAGTGTCTGGGCCAACCGGTGGCCCAGCTCGGCCAGGCCAGCGTGAGCGGGGGCCCCTCGGCCGGCGTCCTGCAGGCTCCGCTGCAGGTCCTGCTGCACAGACCCCAGCAGCCGCCGCTGCCTCTGCAGCTCCTGCCGCAGTGCCTGGGCCTCGGCCTCCAGCCGCTCCTTCTGCTCCAGGAAGCCAGGGTCCGGCTCCTGCCCCCGGTGGCCACGCTCCTTGGTGGCCTTGCCCGGCTGCGGTTCTCTGCCCCGGGGGAGGCACAGCCCGTCTGTGCCCCGGATGCAGCTGCCCTCCAGCCCTTGGAGCCGCGTCCTCAGCTGCTGCAGCTCCGACTCTAAGGCCCGCTGGGAGGCCTCACCCTGCTGCAGGGCCCCCCGGAGCCGGGCGTTTTCCTCCTCCAGCCCCCTGGGCTGCTGCAGCAGGCTCTGCAGCTCTTCTTTCTGGGCCTGGGATAGGGTCAAGGATGGAAGGAACCAGAGTCCTTGTCAGATTGGACCCAATACCTCCTACCCCAATTCCACTCCATTACCGCCGGCAGGGGCCCAAGCCCCTATGGACTGGGACACCCGAGGACTCGGCTCGTCCTCCCCATCCTTACCCTTAACCGGTACTTCTCAGATTCCCTTAGACGGCCAGTGCGTGGCCCTCGTGGCCCTACCCACCCCGTGCCTGGAGCAGACACTGTGAACTGATGCTAACCGCTGAGCCTGGCACATCCCCTCCACAGCAATCAGTCAGAGGGGGCATGCCACGTGAAACAGGGACGCAGCCTGGCCCAGGCCTCAGCAGGAGGCCCGTGGAGAGAGCTAGGAAGGTGCCCTGCACGTGGAGGCCCAGGGAGAGGCTCAAGGTGTGTGGAGAGTTGGAGGAAGGACACTAGGACAGACACCTGGCTAAGGTGGGCTAGCGAGCCAGCGCCGCCCTGGCCATGCTCACCTGCAGCTGGGCCTGTAGCAGGCGGATGTCCTGGTTCTCCTTGGCCAGCTTGTCCAGGAGAAGGCCCATGTGCTGCAGGCTGGGGGTGCTGTCAGCGGGCACCGCGGCCTGCAGCTGATCCCTTGGCCTCTCCTAGGGGCCGAAGAGCCGGTTTCCTCAAGCTCCCCAGGCTGTCCCAGGCTGTCCCAGCAGCCCCCCCACACCCCTCCACACAGACCTGCCCGTCCCCCGCAGCGTCCACCAACTCAGGCTCTGACCCAGGATCTGGCAAGACCTGAAGGTCAGCTTCCTCCGTGGACCCTGCAGGAAAGTGAGGTCCTGAGCCTGTGCCGAGGCCACTCCTCCCCACTGTCACCCACTCAGTCACCCTCCTGTCCTGGACAAACCCTATAGCAGGGGGTCCAGTGAGATAAAGGGCAAGAGTTACCCTGAACAGCTGGCAAGGTCAAAGCTGAGAAGTAACGTGCAACACCCTCCTCCCAACAGCCCCCCACAACACCCTCCTCCCAACACCCCCCCACAACACCCTCCTCCCAACACCTTCCTCCCAACACCCTCCTCCCAACACCTTCCTCCCAACACCCCCCCCACAACACCTTCCTCCCAACACCCTCCAACACCCCCCCACAACACCTCCCACACAACATCCTCCAACATCCCCCACACAACACTCCCTACACAACATCCCCTCACAACACCCTCCTCCCAACACCCGCCAATACCCCACACACAACACCTTCCTCCCAACACCCTCCAATACCCCACCACAACACCTCCCACACGACATCCTCCAACATCCCCCACACAACACTCCCTACACAACATCCCCTCACAACACCCCCCACAACACCCCCTCCCAACATCCTCCTCCCAACACACCCCACACAATACCCCTCTCCCAACATCCCCCTCCCAACACCCTCCAACACCCCCCACACAACACCCTCCTCCCAACACCCCCCACAACACCCTCCAACACCCCCCACACAACACAACACCCTCCTCCCAACACCCCCCACACAACACAACACCCCCCCACAACACCCTCCTCCCAACACCCCATACAACACCCCCCACACAACAGGCGTGCACACGTCGGGCTCCCCCCACTCACCAGTGTCCGACTCTAAGAGGCCACCTGGGGATGGAGATGCCAGTCTGGTGAGACCTCAGGGGAGGGATGGGGTCAGGGAAGGTGACGGGGGCAGGAGGACAGGGCCCAGGCAGGGGAAGTACCACTCACCAGAGAAGAGGAGGATCCCCAGGCCCAGCAGGACCAGGGCCCCCAGGAGGCACATGTTGAGGGAGAGGCCCAGCTCCCCGCCCGCGCTCTCGCCCCTGGCCTGGTCCTCCACGTCCAGCGGCGTCCCGGGCCGGGGCGGGCTGGGCTTCCGGCCCCGTCGCCTCCGCAGGCCCTCGACGTCCACATCCGTGTCGTCCTCACTGCTGGAGCAGCGGCCCTCCGCCCTGACCCAAACTGGAAGAAGGGACAGGGACAGGGCCGTGAGGGAACTGGAGAGACAGGACACGGGGACAGAGGGCAAGTGGCGGGTGGCCCAGAGAGGACATCTGAAAACCCTGCCCCCTTGTGCCCAGGCGTCCCCGACAGCGCCTGCCCAGTGTGGAGGCAGGAGACCTGTCAATCTACAGATGAAAAGAGCCACTTCCCTCTTAAACGCATCCTGCATCCTCCTTCCTCCAACGGTGGCTCACTTCCAGCTTCTGCGGCAGCCACCAGCCTCCCTTGACACTCTGCCCCTACAGCCTGCCCCCTGGGCTCTTCAGTCCTGTGGGTGGGGGTCTCCCTGGTCCTTCTCTGGTCCCCCAGGCACATGCCCAAACTCATTCCCCTCACTTCCCCTGAGGGGAACGAGTGTCCAACCCGCGGCCCCACCGTGGCCGCCCCAGAGCTCTGGCCCCTGGCCTCTGGTTGTCCTTCAGGAACCAATCATTCAACACACTGCCTCCAAACTGGTTCCTTCTGGTGTCCCCCAACTCGGGGGATGGCCGTGTTGCCGCTCATCCAGCTGAGCGAAGCTCTGAGGTCCAGCCTCTTCACGCCCCACTGCCCCAGCTCGGGTCTTGCTACCCACTGCAAGCTGCCCCCAGATGCAGCCGGGCCCCAGCTTCTCCCCCTTCCAGCACGTTTTGTTGTTGTTTTGTGGTTTTGTTTTGTGCGGTCTTGGGGTCGGAGACACAGCGCCAGCACCTTCTATTTTGAGACAGGATCTTGCTGAGTCACTGAGGCTGGTCTCGAACTCACACCCCTCCTGCCTGTCTCCTGAGTAGCTGGGATTAAGGGGTGTGCTGCTGCACCCTCCTGTTCAACAGAGAAGGACTCCTCACCCCCCCCCCCCGTCTCAGTCCTGGACACAGCCTCCTGCACACCAGAAAGGTGGTCCCACCCCGTGTGAACGCTTCAGCCTGGGCCTGGAATGTTCTCTTCCTCCTGCCCTCAGTTGGACTCCAGGTTCCAACCCCTCCCAAACGGCATCTCCACCCATCCTGACTCTCCCTTGCCCTCCACACGAGCCCTGTCTGAACCATCTCCAGTTCTTTGGGAGCCCCTTTAGTTGAACCTCCTTTCTGCACCCCTCGAGGTCTGACTTGCCGCTTGGCTCCGTCTGGCCTGCTTCTTACACCATCCCTGAGCCACCCTCCTTCCCTCCTCCTGGGCTGGGAGCCGGCACAAGAGGGGACTCTGGAAATGAGGGCTGAGTTTCAGAAGCCAGAAAGGAGGGGGTTCCATGGCACAGAGGAAAGAGTCAACCAGAAGTGAGCCCCGAGGTGTGACCTCGGTCAAGTCACTTGACCTCTCTGAGCCTCGATGGTAGAGAGCTGCTGAGTCCCAGGCCCGGAGCTGAGCACCTGCTCAGCAGCGAGGACTGCTCCCTCTCCTGAACCTTCTAGAAGAAGAGCAAAGGGGCTCTCACCTGCTTTGGGGGTCGTGGACAGGCTCTGCAGAGGGCCCTGGTCGCCCAGGTCCTGTGTGTCTGGTCCTGGGCTTGTGTCGGGAGTCTCCTGCGGGTCTTCCTGAACTGCCGCGTCTCCTGGGCCAGGAGGCTCCACATCACAGTCACCGCCTCCCAGAGGACCCTGAGGGGACACAGCCCTGAGCAGAGCCCACAGGGCCTGCCCACGTCCCCGCCCACTTCCTCCCTGACCCCAGTGGGGTCCTCACCTTGACCTCAGGCTCCCCTGGCAGAAGGCGGTCACACTGAGGACTTTCCGTCTCAAACAGGGTCCCTGTGGGGGAGAAAGGGCCACTTCCCCAGCTGAGCTTCCCAGTCACCTGTCCGGCTCCCACCCACCCTCCCCAGGTGGAGGGGCAGGAAAGAGCCGGGCGGGACCTGGGCGAGGGGTCTACCAACTGAGAGCAGACCCCCAGGACGGGAGGACAGCCACCGGGCCCTGCTCGGGACACTACCTTCTCCACCCTCAGCTACAGGCGACTCGTCACCGTCACCGTCGGCCTTCGGTGGGCTCCCAGGGGCCGGGAGGGCCCTCTCGGACTCGGGGTCCACCCTGGGTTCTGGGCCCAGAGTCTCCACAGGAAGGCTCTAGGGAGGAGAGGGGCGCGCACGGGGCTGCAGCAGGACGCCGTCAGGCGCAGGGGACCCCAAACCACATCTCAGACCCTCAGCTGAGAGCTGACCCAAGGGCTCTCCGCCCAGTCCCTCTCCACCCTCGTTCCAGAGGCCACGCTCCTGTTAAAACTAGCAGCACTGCTGCAGGAGGCAGGGACCCTGCACAGCCGGCAGCCCCTGGGGAAGGCCAGCCCGGGGCCCTCCCCCACATCAACAGGGCGACTCAGTTATTAGTTGGGGTAGGAACAAAGTCCTCACTGACTGCCCCTGGTGCCTAAAGGTCAGTGACGATCCCAGGTCTCCTCACACCTGCCCAACCCCTTTTCTTCCTCGCTGTCCTGGCCTTTCCCATTAGCCCACGGCTCCCACACAGGCCCAGTCTCCCGCAGGTGCTGACACAGACGCCCCGTCCCCGGTCACAGCCAGCCTGACTCCCTGGGTACCCACAGCCTCTCCTCCCTCTGGCCCACTGCGTGCCCACCCCACCCATGGCTCCTGCTACCACCCCAAGGATAATTCTTTTTTTTTTTTTTTTTCTTTTTAAGTTTTATTGGTACCAGGGAGGGAACCCAGGGGTGCTGAACCACTGAGCCACATTTAAGGTCTCATTTAAGGTTTTGCTTAGGGCCTCACTAAGTGGCTGAGGCTGACTTTGAACTTGCCACCCTCCTGCCTCAGCCTCCTGAGCTGCTGGGATGACAGGCGTGGGCCGAGAATAATTCTTGACCTTGGTCTGTTTCTTTGCAATTTTCAGATCATGTTTGACTCATAGTCACCTCATAAGGCTACAAGGCAAGAATCACAATCCTCATTTTTTAAGGGAGGACAGAGAGGGGACATGGCCTGCCCGGGGTGCAACAGTCAGCAATGATAACCCCACCCCAGGCCAGGGCTGATTGAGACCGCAGTGCCTGTCCTTCCCTAAACTGCCGCACCTCTGCCTGTGAGCCCTTGGCCTGTGTATCCTGCTCAGTGCCATTGCTGACGCCAACTCCTCCCTCCCAACAGGGCTCCTCCCAGCACCTCAAACTCAGTAAGTCGAAGCCAAGCTCCTCTCCCGCTTAGTGCTCCCCTCTTAGTGATTCTCACACATAAGGTGCCAAGGCTGGGAATTCTCCAGATCCTTTGTTGGTTTTGTTTCACAGTATTTGGGAGTGAATCCAGGGGCACTCTACCGAGTTACATCCCCAGCCCTTTTTATTATTTTAAGACACAGTCTCACTAAGTTGCCCAGGCTGGCCTCAAACTTTTGATCCTCCTGCCTCAGACTCCCACATTGATAGGATTACAGGCATGTTCCAACATGCCTGGCTCCGCATCCCTCTGACATCCTGTTTCCACCCTGTCTCCAGGCACTAATCCCCATCCTGCATCCCCTTTCTCCCTTCTCAGTGGTTCTAGGAGCACAGGGGTCCCAGGGGCTTCTATACCACCAGCTGTTATCTGGATGGCTACAGAAGCCCTCGTCCCTGGCTGGGTGCAGTGGAGTGGCACATATCTACAACCCCAGCTACTTAGGAGGCTGAGGCAGAGGACTGCAAGTTTGAGGCCTTCCTGGGTAACTTAGTGATCCCCTGTGCAAAAATGAAAATTAAAAAGGACTAGAAGTATAGCCCAGCGGTACAGCATCCCCGGGGTTAAATCCCCGGTACCAAAAGGAAACCAAAACAAAACCCCACTCTACTGTCCCACTGTCCCTGTTCTCACGCAGCCCACACAGTGGCTTCAATATCTGCCCAAAGCAATGAATGCTGGACACCCCCAGTCAAAGTCCTCCCTGACTGCCCATCAGGAGGAGGCTGGACTGCCTCACCAGGCCCTCTGGACCTCTTACAGGGTTCCCAGGCTCTACCCCAGCTTCATTTCCACCCCATCCAATGGCACCCCCGCCCGGTTCACCTGCACACGGCTCTCGGGCCTTTGCTCTTGCTGTTCTCCCTGCTCTTCTCAGCTCACCCAGCTGGTACCCTTCCTCCAGGTACAGTGAAAGCCAGCACCTGACCCTGGAGCCAGAGCTCCCTCTCCCTCCCCAGAGTTCCTCCAAGGCCAGCAAGAGGTGATACAGGTGACCACCAGGATCGAGGAAGGGGACACCCAGAAAGCAGCCCACCCCTTCAGCGTCCCCTCCCGCGTGGTCCCCAAGTCTGTTCTTCCTACCTCTGAGCCAGCAAGCACCCAGCTGTTATCCACATCTGGGCAGGTGGCCATAGTGGTGAGGTCTCTGCGGCTGCTGGGGCTGCCACCTGCAGAGAAAACCTCTTTTAAGGACCAGTTTCCTTCAGGAGCGGCAGGATGCAGAAAGCAGCCTTTTTTTTCTTTTAATATTTATGTTTTAGCTGTAGTTGGACACAGTAGCTTTATTTATTTGTCCTTATGTGGTGCTGAGGAGCAAACCCAGGGCCTCACACATGCCAGGCGAGTGCTCGACCGCTGAGCCCCGGCCACAGCCCCAGAAAGCAGCCTTGACAGGGTCCCAAGGATGAGGACTGGTCACCAGCCTCAGAGCCAGGCCAGTTCCAGGCCTTCGGATCCTGACACCTCAGCTCTTTGGGGCAGAATCTGCCTTGCAAATCCACACCTGCCCAAGTCAGAGAGAAGCTGCCTCCTCCAAGGACCCCCAGGGCCTTGGGAACCCGAACTGACCTTGAAAGGTCAAAGAATCCAGGGCTGGGAAGACCCAGGTGAACAGAGTCCAACTCCCTGAGGTCACACTCAGGGAAGAGGAAGTTTGGAAAGGTCAACTGACTTGCCTTGCCAAAGACCAACAGGTAATAAGAATGAGGACAACTTCCAACACCAGACACCTCCACAGTCACCACCCCCTCGGCAGGGCCTCCTCTGCTTACATCTCCCACCACCCACCCGCTGTGGGAACTCAAGGGCTCTGGACACCACTCACACACTAGCTCACTCTGATTCAGAGTGGGGGGGTGGGCCAGGCCCGGTTTGTTTGTTTTTAAACCTCTCAGAGGATTCTCACTTGCAGCCAAGGTTAAGAAGCACTGGCCCACCTCAGATCCACCTGGAGGAAGCACTTTTAGTCCAGCTCCATGCTCACTCTCCATCCTGAGTTCTGCCCCCCTTACTAGTTAGCGGCAGGGTCTGGTCTTAGGAAACTTGAAAGGTGACTGAGAAAAAGGGGCTGTGGCAACTACCATGTATAAAGCACTTTACAGTTTGCAAAACATAGGCAAGGGCTGGGGTTGTGGCTGGGGTTGTAGGGTGCTTGCCTAGCATGTGTGAGGCACTGCATAAAAATAAATAAAGTTAAAAAAAAAAATAGGCAAAAGTCAGGACTGTGGCCCTGTCCTCCGCTAATCTGCTCTGACTTGGCAGAGTGGGGGCTAGCACATTATTCCAGCCTCCAAAGCCAAGCGTAAAACAGGGTCACAAGGGAGGGACCTTAGCCAGGTGTAGGAGTGCACAGCTGTAATCCCAGCAACTCAGGAGGCTGAGGTAGAAGAATCACAAGTTTGAGGCCAGCCTCTGTAACTTAGTGAGACCCTGTCTGAAAATAAAAAATAAATAAAAAGGGCCAGGGATATAGCTCAGTAGTCAAGTGCCCCTGGGTACAGTCCCTAGTACAGCCAAAAAAAAAAAAAAAGAAAGAAAGAGGAGGAGAGGGAACGCCTTCATCCAAGTCCAACCCTGTGCCCTCGGGCGGGCTGCAACTGGGACCAGGCCTAAGGGTGAAGCGAAAGTTAAGCTGACCCCTCAGAGTCCTGGGCTGAGCTCCTTCAGAGGTAGATGAATGGGTGCTTCCCCAGGGGTGGGAAGGGCAGTAAACAAATAGGACTGTAAGGAAACACCGGGGAAAAGTGAGGCCAGCGGTGTCTGTAGTTCTGCCCTCAAACCCAGCGACTGCCTCATCTGTGGAGCTCGAAGTAAGCCCTGGCCAGTGTCCTGGTGACTTTGCCAGTCATGCTGCAAGTTCAGGATGGGGGAAGGACACCCACCCCTTCCCACATGGAGGCCAGAGCCAACAGGTCACCGGGGCATGGCTTTATGGCCATCTGTAGAGCCATAGCTGTTCAGCCTCGTGCTCAGTCCCTCCCCCACTGTTCTGTCATCTCTCCATCTCCAGTTGCTGCGTGTGACTGTTAACAGGTGGTGGCAGGAAGGAAGTGGCAGCAGCTTGGGCTGAAGTCCCTGTTTATCCCTGGCTGTGTACAGCCTGCTCAGGTCCTCCAGAACTAGGCACCATGGCAACCAGGGTGATGTCAGACCCACTGTCTCCATGGAAACCAGCAACGGGTATTTGGGTCAACAAGACAAACAAGAAGTCTGGAACTCCTGCACTCAGGGTCCCAAACCCTGACAGACCTCTCTCTTGCCTGTGTTCGCTCAAGATTCCAAAAGATACCCCTGTTCTCCCAGGCCAGCATCTCACTGCCTTATTAGGAAGTTCCTTCTGCTCTCTCATCTCCACCCTTTCTTGCTGCGTTTTCAGAGTTTTTCTTCTCAGTCCTCTCTGAAGAAAATCCACTCCCTCCCCACTATCCCCTTTCAGGAGGGATTCAATAAGAATCTCCTGTAAGAATTGTCACAAACTTCTGCTTTTATAAGAAAAAAGCCAAAGCGGGGGCTCTCCCACTCTGTACAAAGCTAGCAAATCTTGCCTCAGGCTAACTTTCAACCCAAGAGTTGTCCCCCAAACCTCTAAGCAAAGGACCTAGGGCCAGTTCCTCTTTTGAAAATGACCTTCCCCTGCCTTCCCCCAGTTCTAGGTTTTCGAAAGGCAGCTCTGTGGGTCCTCGGTGGTGCCCAGTCCTTCTAGAGCTCTACCCTCTTTTCCTTAGCTCCCATCTCCCGGGGCCCTTCCCCGCTGGAGCATTACCTGACCCAGCTCTGGCTTCGGGCTTCAGCTTAACTTGTTTCCCCAGGTTTCCAGCCCAGGGGAAGAGGGGAGGCACGTGACCCGGGGACGGGCCAATGGAGAATCGACTTCCCCAAGGGGGCGGAAACTTTTGGCCAATAAGAATTGAAATGGGAGTCGGGGAGGCCAGAGATCTCCCAGGCCCCCAACCTGGGATTGACCTCCTGACGGGCGAGCGAGGGCTCCCCAAAGGGAATTTTGCGTGGCCTTCCCCTCTTTCCTCGTGCCTAAAATTTCTGGAGGAAAGAGCCAAAACTGAAAGGTAAAGGGTGTTGTTCCCGAGATGACAAGGACAAGAAGCCAGGTTGGCCCAGGATAGACAGAGACAGCTGTAGGATGGGGGAAGGGAGAGGGAAGGGTGGCAGACAGCCCTCCTGCCACTCTTCCCACCGGCTCCAGCCACTGCTACTTTAAAAGCGGGTGGGGTCTGAAAAACATCCAAAAATGAAATCTGCTAGGATGTTGTGGGGCTCCCCCTCCCTCCCCCCACCCCGCGGGGGTAACGGGGCACTGACCACTGAACCACACCCCCAGCCCTATTTTGTGTTTAGGAGACAGGGACTCACTCACTGAATAGCTTAGTACCTTGCTGTTACTGAGGCTGGCTTTGAACTGGCGGTCCTCCTGCCTCAGCCTCCTGAGCTGATGGGATGATAGGATGGGGGGGCCCCCTCACTCTGAAAGCTACCCTTCACCCCAACACAAACGACTGAGAGGTGGAGAGGATGAGCCCTAAACCTAGAAGAGTTCAAGCGCTTGTGTCCCAGAGATCTTGGAGCCAACTGTCCTGCCTGGCTCCAGGCCCGGGCCAGGAATGTGCTCAGAAAGGAAAATGGGTTTCTCAGAGCAGGAACATGGGGAGGGGTGTGTCAACGCAAGGCCTCCTTGACTCAGCAGCTTGAAGCAGTGGATCCAAGGGGTTGGATCTTCCCGCCATTCCCACTTCCAGGGGCCCTGGGAAGTAAACATCTCCACCCACACCACCCCCTTACAAGTAGTGACAGTGGTTTCAACCTGCCCTTTTGCAGATAAACAACAATGTGTCCTTGCCTGGATTTTAAAGTCATTTTATTAACCCAACCGTACAAAAAAACCCCACGACCACATCTCTGCCACTCCACTTTCTTCCAAAAAGTAGTGACGTCTACACTCCCCAGGAGTGGTTTACAGCTGTGGAGAGGGAGGCATACAAAAGTAGCAACAGGGGAGAAGCAAACAGAACCACAAACACAACACAAAGCTGGGGTGCCACCTCCACTGTTTCGGTGTGGGGAACACCAGCTTAGAGAAGCCCGAGGCCCACCCTCTTCCTCATAGCTGCAAAGGCTGTGGGCTCCACCAGGCAGTATCTTCCCTCCAGGTGCAGGGAGCAGAGAGAAGTGGGAGTAGGGACCAGAAGGTAGCCTTTGCCACCACACCCTGAGGGCTAGAGACCACAGACCACACTCCCTTCCCCGCCCTTTTGAGGAATGCACACAGGAGCTGTTAAGGAACAAAAGCAGCCAAGAGGGGCTCCTGACCACGCCCCAAGATCAGGGCTGGCAGGCAGTGCTTTAAAAAGAAAACAAAAACAAGCCCAGTGCAGGACTTTTGGCTGAGACTAGTGAGGACTGCTAGATCACCAGGCCCAAGATGATACCTAATAGCAGGAAAGAGAGAAGCAAAAATTTCCAGGCTCTCCTTCCTTTTAGTACCGTGGCATTGAGAATCCTGCTGACTCCTCCTACCCCCAAGGCTGTGACAGGGCCTCACTAGGATGCTCCTATCCGGGAGGAAATGAGGTATAAGGTCTTGGTACCTTTCCAAGCTTTCCTCCAACCAAACCAGGGAGGCAGGGGTATGAGGGCGCAAAAAGCTGAAGAACAGCACTGGGCTCAATGTGCAACAGAGGGTGGGCCAGGGGTGCCAACAGAGTCCAGACTCCAGGACAACCCAGACTTCAATTATTCTGGTCCCTCAGACCACGTGTCCCAATTTTTTTTTTTTTAATTTTTGGCAAAAATATGGTCATTAAGAGAAAAGCATGGGAAGCTGAGACCAGTGACTTTGGTATGAGGAAGATATGTCCTGACAGCACCTCTTACCTACTGTCATGAAGCCCCAAATCACCAAGAAACTGCCCTAGCTGGGAACGAGATTCAAGCTGTTGGTGCTGAGGGAGGAGGAGCTGGACAGGTCTGAGAGAGGCAAAGGGGAAGGTAGAAAAAAGGAGGAATCCCCATTTATTCCCTAAAGAGGTCTCCCAGAGCCCATGAAATGGCTGTGGCAGGGATGGGAAGAGACCGGCTCCTCAAGCCAGAAACCTTCAATGCTCCACTCCAAAAACTAAGGCTAGAGCTGTGGGGCGAAACAGGGGTGTCAGGCACAGGTGTTAGTTATCCATCATAGGCAGACAGGACACTCTTGCCCTCCTGAATTTCCTGTCCCCTTTTCTCTTGCAGTCACATCCCTAGGCTTCCTAATAGCCACAAGAAAAGCTGGCTCTGCTCAGCAGGGCTTTGGTTTCCTGGATCTCCGTAGATCTTGATGTGTTGTTTCCAGAAAAGTGAGCAACCCAGGCTCTTCTGCCCCCAGGAACCATCAGGTTTCTGCTCCGTGAGGATGGGGAACCAGCGGACACGAGGGCCAGGAGCCAGACAATCACCCTGGAGGAGCAGGAAGGGACATGTGCACTTCCCTGGGACCACCTCGCCAGTGTCACCCATCATTAGCGGCCACCAGCTGCCCCATGCCCTCGCGGATGTAGACAGACTGGATCTCCTTGGTCTTGAGGCAGAGATCACAGGCCCAGACAGCAGAGGCCTCGGTGGTCAGCAGCCCATAGGCGCTCTCAGTCATGCCTGTGCACTCGCGATGGAACCACTTCTGGCAGGAGGCCTCACACAAGATAGCATCCTGGTCGTCATTCACCTCGCTCCGACAGGCACCACATGGGTACACCAGGCCTGGGGGAGGCTGGGGCCCTGAACCCCCACCTGCCTTGCCAGGGGGTGCTAGGCTGTTGGCATCCGGAGTGCCGCCACCCCGCCCACTGCTGTTTGGGGGGAAACTGGGCTGATTCCCATTAACAGCAGCAGCTGGCGAGCCCGAGTGGGGCTCCTGGGGAAAAGCAGTGGGAGCAGGTGGATTCAAGGGCTTCCCCCCATCCTCACCACCAGGGCCAGGAAAGCCAGGGTCTGGACCAGGGAAGGGACTTGTATTGGGGGGCAGGCTGGGGAGCCCCTGACCAGGTCTCTGTAGAGGAGAAGGGCCAAAAGGCACACCTGGCTGAGCAAAACGCTGGGGGAGAGAAGGAGGGCCCAGCTCCCCTCTGGGAGGCTGTCCCATGGTGGGTGAGATCATGGTGCCAAATCCCCCCACTGGCATCATCTGCCCACCTGGAGGGCTAAAGTTTTGACCCAGAGGCTGGCTGAAGGGTTGACTGGGAAAGTTCATGTTGCCTGGGGGTGGGTAGCCAGGGCCCTGGGGGGGCATGTTGAAAGCAGGTCCCATAGGATTAGGAGGAAAAGGGGGGGGTTGTCGGCGAAGTGTCTGGGGACCCCCTCCACCCCCAGTGCCATAGCCTGGGGGTACCTGGCCTGCCATGCCCCCTTGTACACGGAAGCTTCCAAAGGGCACAGGACTGCCGAGGAATGGAGGGGCTGCGCCCCCCACCTTAGGGGCTCCGAAGTCATCCTCAAAAGGGTTGGATGCAACCAGATGATCCACCATGGGAGTCGGGGGTGGTGCAAACTCCGTCAGATGTGAGTAAGCAGGACCCTAGTGGAGAACAGATGAGGAAGAGGGTCATGAAGGGACACACAGAGATAAACCAGGAGAGTCCTACCAACAAACAGAACACACACTTTGGAGATTGATACTGACCAGCTCAGGTCTAAAATAAAGATGCGTCTTAGCATGCAACTGAAAAACACAGGGTGGTGAGCAGAGCCATCACAGCACCGTGACTGCTTTGAAAGAGAGCAGAAATCCCAGCTTTGGCCCTGAAGTAGGTATTTAACTTTTTTTAAGCCTCAGATTTCTTATCTGTAAAAAAAAAAAGACAATGCCTACCTCCCCAAACAAAAAAATGTACTTCAGCACAATCCTGGCATTTAGAAAGACTGATAGTGATGGAATTTATGTTATCATCATCCAGGACAGGAAAAATGAGGGAGAGGAAGGTTGTGACCCTGTCCAATAAGACCTTTGATCAAATCATTCTTGGGGGAGAATATTTCCCATGGAGTTTATTATAAGGTTGAGAGAAAGGACTAGAAACAGAACAGACAGTTTTCTCTTCTCCCTGCACCTAACAGAAGACCAAACATGGAAACAGAATAGACACAGCACCCCAGGGGTTGCTGAAATTACCCACCAACAATGGTAATTCACCTGAGTATTTGACTTTCTTCGCTTCTTTTCTGGGCTCTTCATTTGCAGACCTGGAAGAGCAGCAAAAGAAGAGGCAAGCAAGTTTCCCTAAGGTTTTTCAAACTTTCTTCCTCCCAGGAACTGCTCTAATGTTAATTCAGCATATACTCGTTTATTTTAGCAAATATCAATGAGGAGTCATACGAAAAATGAATTCTATGACCATACTCTTGAAAGACATGCCAGGTCTTGATATCACCCTACTCCAAGACTCCTGATATCCCACGTGGCTCCAAACCCCAAAGTACATCCCCGACACCTGCCCCCATCCCCGGAGGGCTAAACCCGCTGATCCTCTGACCAGAGCCTCCCAGCAGGCCCCGAGGCCCGAGGCCCACCCACCACCACTGACCCTCCCCTCGAAGGTTCCCGAGTCCGGGCCTCCCGACCCCCGCCCCCTCAGCGCTCTCACCGGCCTTGCCCTGCTTCCTCCCGGTGCTGGGCGGCGCAGGGGGCGGTGCGGGGCCGCCACCTCCCTCCAGCTTGTCCGGTGGGGGCGGCGCCGAGGCGGCCATGGAGTGGGGGACTGGGGTCAGCGGCGGAGGGGGGCGGAGGCGCCCTCAGGCTGCACCATCGCCGGGAAGGGGCCTCGGACAGCGCTGGCCCCCGAGCTGCAGCAAGCCGAAGACGCGGCAAGGGAGAAGCGCCTTCCCGGAGCGCAAACTGCGCGCTCGCTCCAGATTCACCGCTCGCCGCCGGCGGCAGCAACCGGAACCGGAACTTGCCTCGGCCGCCACCACCTTGCGCGGCGGGGGGGGGGGAGCACTGACTGGCCGGGACCTTCCGCCCGGGAGCCCCGGCGGGAGGAGGTCGTACGCGCCACGACTCTAGCAGAGGGCGCTTTCCGTCGGAGGAGCAGCCCTGGCCAGCTCGCCCAGGGCCGGCAGCGCTCCTCGCCTGCCCCTGCTGCCGGGCCATACCATCCGGGCGGGGGCCGCCGAGGAGCACGGGCCGGCCCGGCCTCGGGGAGGCAGCGGAGGCGTCCGTCCGGCTGCCGCTCGCCGCGGCCGGCCCTGCGGGGACCCGCACCCTCCGCAGACACACCCCCGGCCGGCCGGCCGCGCCTCCCCGCCTGTCAACGCGGCAGAGCCCCGGCTTCCTGCACGCGGGCGTCGGACCGAGCACGGCCCGGCGAGGCCAGGTGGGGCTGCCCGCGACCCCGCGCCGCCCAGGCACCGCGGCAGACAATAGGCCTTCCGAGGCCGCAGACGCCGAGGTAGAAGAAATACGGACTTTAATGAAGACTTTCCCTTTGGTATAACTGAGACCCGTGGAAACATCCAAACAAAAAGAGGCGGCGGCCAGAATTTAACAGTGATCCTCCCGGATCCCCACGGCCTGGAGAGCCCGCAGGGCCGGCTTCCGTCCGTCTCTCCAGGTCGCGCCTAGAAGGTGCTCCACACCTGGAGGTTTTAAGCTACCGCTTCGTGACATTGTACCAATACTCAGCCACACTTCCCAGCCTCACGGTAAGGGACCCAAACTCAGTCCCAGGACTAAATCAGTTTCTGCTGCAGGTCTTACATTTAAAAAAAAAAAAAATGCTCCCAGTCCTAGTTACCTCTGAGAAAAATGCCAATTGTAAAAGGACTTGGAAAAGTCAAAGAGGTGATATATAAATGTAATCGATTATCATCATTTTGTGCTCAAAAGCCATGGAAATCAAGATTAGGAAAATAAATCTACAGCCCTAAAGTATATGCATATAAAGTAAAAACAGTTCCAAATCTACAGATAGTATTTGGGGATTGTCCAATGCCTTAGAGTCTTAATACCCCTGTTCCCGCCTCCACAAAACCCACCTGGGTCAGTTTACTGTATGTACAGGAGGCCCAAATTCAGCCACCCACACTGCCACAGCACTGCCACAGATGGGGAGGCAGGGTGGAGCTACAGGACGAAGGGCTACTTTGGCTGTAGAGTAAAACATGCATGCAACAGAGAAAAGGCGGAGCTTACGAAATGTATATACAGACCCCTTGTGGGAGGGGCCCGGCCAGGAGGCACTGAGCAGGGAGGGGTCCAACTACCCCCTGGCCGGTAGGGGGGTTCTGGAGCAATCTCTAAGGGTTTTGTATCCCCAGGGAGAGGGGACACAGCTGCCAGCCCTGCCTCTGTTCTCCCATCCCAAACTGGAGGGATGCTGAGCAAGAAGAGGGCAGGGTTCCAAAAGCCAAAAAGGTGTCAACACCCCTGTCCTTGAATTCAGGGGCCTCTTTGCATAAAATATCTTCAGACCTAGGAGATGGTCAAAGGCACAAAGTTTAAACACTAGGGCAGAGGGGGACTGAGAGGGGTCAGGGGTACCCTGAAGCCCAGGGTGGACCAGAGGTGTGATTTGTTTCCGCTTCCCCAGAAGGCTGATAGCTTCGCTGGGCTTATCACCACAGGGCGTGTTCCATTACAAGCACCTGCCTTCTTGAGGAAGGGAACATCAGATTGGCACAGGAAAGGCCCAGGCAAGGAGGCCACTCTGTACATTAATACTTTGGTGAGGTTTGGGGAGAAGCAGGGCTCTACCCCAGGCTCCTGACAAATCCTCCCTCAGCTGGATACTAAACCCAGAGTCCACACTACACCCAGCTCCTACCCAAGGCCAAGCCCCACAGAACACTCCCAAGTGAGTTCCTGAGAGTTGGGAAGGAAGGTGGAGGGGGTTGGAGAGCATCTTCTGGGAGAGAGGCTGGGAAGGATCACAGTTTCCGCTCCACAGGTTGCTGTAGACATAGTTCGCTGCCCGCAGAGATGATGGGCAAATGATTGTCCATGTGATAGCTGATGAGATGACTGACACTCTCAAAGCGGTGATCCTTTGTCCGAACCTGTGAAGGAAAAGGGTCAGTTCAATGAAGAGTCCAGGAGACCTCTGCCCACAAGGTTGTAGAAGATGGAACAGTCAACAGGTCTGAGAAAGGAGAAGATGGGGGGAGGGAGCAGAAAAGATGTCACCCCGAATCATTAAGGCTTTTCTACAAAGAAATGGATGGATGGGAATGCTTAGGTCAATTAATTGGGAAAAGGTGAAGGGGACACCACTCCACAAATCGTGAAGCTGAAGGACCTGGAGGAAGTTGGCATGTCTCAGAGGAGGATATACCATACAAAAAAAAAGCTGAGATTGCTGTAGAAAAGAAACCAAAGCTTTGAGGAGAAGGGGGACAATGGACTGAGCACTGAGTCCACAGGGAGCTGGGAAGGTCCCTAGCTCCTCTTACAAGAGGAAACTTGGCATCTAGCGTCTACCATCTAACACTGGACATCACAACCACTCCAGGGTGGTTTCCCTGCAGGGGCTGGGGGTATAGCTCTGTTGGCAGAATGCTTGCCTCACATACACAAGGCCCTGGGTTTGATCCCCACACCACAAAATAAAAAAGAAAAGAGGGGTGCAGATAAGTATTTTCTAGCTCTGACAGGCTTATGATCTGAGGATTTGAGGACTGGCCAAGACTGGAAGAACACAGCTCAGACTTAAGGACATGAGAAAGGACGGAACTCTAAGCCACAGGAGAGGGATGCCAGACACCTAGAGGAGCAGGGGAGGTCCACAGTGAGCTGCCAGCCGGGAAAGCACTAGAAAGCAATGAGGGAAGAAAGGAACAGGAATGCACGGAAGGACACTGTATCTCCCTTCTGCCCCACCCCGTACAATTCTGCCACACTCACCACACCCTCAGGATCCACCAGAAGCAGGTGCTTGGGCTGCCCATTCTGCAGGCCAGTGAGCACGTACTGGCCAGGTGTGGTCGTGCTCTCTCGCACCAGGAAGTCCCCGTTGAGCTGAAGCAGCGCCTCTGCCTCCCGCCGATTCAGCTTCCCATGGAACCAGGGCTCCCCTCGGAGTTGTTCAGCCATGGACATGGACTGGGGTTGGGGAGGTACCCGAAGGGCGTCTTCAAAGGGTTCTAGAGGATAGAGAGAGGGTTAGGGTAGGTGGCTAGCCCAGCACTCACCTGGACCTAGACTGTCAGGAAAGGAAGCAAGAAAGCAGAGAGTGGATTGGCAGAAGAGGAGCACTCCAGCAGGAAGGTAGGGGATACAAAAACAGATACACTCACTCATATCAAAGAGGTCCCGGGGTACACTGCCATTGACAGCAGGATTGGGGGGCCCAGCCCCACCCCCTGCTTGCCGGGCCTTGTCTAGGTTCTGCACATTGACATAGGAGGGATCATCGAAGAGCTCTCTACCTGCTGAGGAAAGGGAGGCTCAATGTGACCCTGCCCTGCTCTTACACCCTTGGCTCTGCCCTCCTCAACCCCCCCTTTGTACCTGGGCAGGGGGGTGGAAGTGGTATCTGTTTGCGGACTTCTGGGTCTCCCCCGGCAGACTGTCCGACAGGCTGCAGGGATAAAAATCAAGTGAGATCAGAGATCCTCACTCCTACTTGAGCCCAGGTGCCTCCATCCAAATAACTTACCAGTGTAGCTCCCAGGTGGCTAGAGGTCTGGACACTGGGTGGAGTGGGGCGAGCAACTCCTGAAGGGGCTCCTTCCCGAAGCCTCATGTCTACCACCCCCCCTAGAGGGGGCTCCTTCCCCGGAAAGTCATTATAGTACTGATGGTCGGGTGGCTCTTCCTCCTCCTCATCCCAGGCGGAGCCATCAAAACCAGCCATCCTGAGAGAGACAGGACAGAGTGAGGAGACGGGTGTAAATGTGTGGTGCCTGGGGAGCCACACTAGGATAACAGAACAGTGGCCACATATTGGGCATTTACTGTGGGTTGTGCCTAAGGTTGGGTGTTATAAACCCCATCATTTCATCCTCCTGGCAACCCTGTAACCTGATACATCTCCTTCCCTAACTCTGCAAAATGAGGAAAATGAGAATCAGAGGTGAAAAGATTTCCCTGAGGACTCACAACTAAGAGGGAGTACAGCAGAGATTTAAATTCTGATGTTTTTTAAATTATTATTTGTTTAAATTCAGGTTTGACTATAAAGCAAGTTTGAATATTAAGCTATGCCCTCGATTATTACAGTGTCTCCCAGGAGAGAGGGGAAGCACTGTGTAGCAGGGTGGGGCTGCTCCAAAATGGTTCAACCTCTCCAAAAACAACCTACTGGCCTCCTGCTAATCCCATGGAGCCTGATGCAGGAAAGGCAGGGATCTCAAAAAAGGAGAAAGAGCCTCCCAGTCCAAACTCTTTTTTTTTTTTTTTTTTTTTAAAGAGAGAGTGAGAGAGAGAGAGGGGGACAGAGAGACAGAGAATTTTAACATTTTATTTAGTTCTCGGCGGACACAACAACATCATTTGTATGTGGTGCTGAGGATCGAACCCGGGCCGCACGCACACTAGGCGAGCGCGCTACCGATTGAGCCACATCCCCAGCCCCCCAGTCCAAACTCTTGGTGGCTGTTAGAGGCAGAAAACAAAGGATGGAGAGGCAGGCAATGATGGGGATGGGCCAGAAGCAAGGAGACTGGAAAGAGAGAAGTCCACCACAGAGAAAGAGATGCCGTTGGGAGGAGCGGAAACGTAGCACCACCATGGGAAAGAGGAGGCAGACTGGTCTTACAGCAGCCAAGGCCTCAAAAGACTTTCCTGAGGGGCCACCAGAAACATAAGAATGGCAGGAAGTGCGAAGCAGGGGCCACAGGTTATTTCCTTCCCTGAACCTTTCAGAGCTCAAGTGTGGGAGGAGCAGACCCACTTTTCCATTCGCAGTCTGGGGCCCGCTGGCTCACCTGTCATGAGGGGTGACCAGCTTGGGTGGGTTCCTGAGGTATTGTTTGAAGCGCAACTCGAAGGCCTGGCCAATAGTGCTGATGACATCCTGGGCGAGCCCTTCTGGACACTCCAGTATGTGACAGGCTGGGGGCACGGCAGAGGCCATCAGTGAGCTCGAAGGAGGTGTGGACAGGGCCCCCATCCTCCCAGCAGAGCCCCTATCAGTTCCTCTTAGTCAGAGCACAAAAGGATAACCCCAGGTCCTGCTCACCTTCCTTACTGACAGCCGGCCCCACCCAGTGCTCCCCACCACGCCTCACCTCTCTGATTCACAGGGTCTTTGGCAACATAGGCGACATACTCGGCTGTGTCCTGGGGTGGACAGAGTCAGAAGAAGCTAGTTAGCTAAATGTTACAACTCCATCCTGGCCCTAAGATTCAGTCCTTTTCAGATATTCCCACAATTCTAGCACCCCACTTCTCGAGCCAATGCCTTCCCAATCCCTAGCCCTTTACTTTTCTCCCCCAACCTTTACTCTGTTCCCCAACTCACCGGATCCCCGCCGGACGCAAATGAGATAGACTGCATGTGGTGGTTGGCAATGATCTGAGGGTTAGGGCAGGGGACGGAGGAGGAAGGGAACGACGTGTCAGGCAGCCTCAGGACTCTCAGTGCCCGTACCCCTGGCCCAGAACCCTGGAGTCCAAGTCTCTTTCTCTTGGCTTCTTACCCCATGTCCTCCTAATTTCTTCCTTTCCTACAATCCTGCTGCCTCCACATCCTCTCACCTAGTTTTGGTCTCATCCCTAGATCTCCCTTGGCCCTCCCCTCAGTGTTTCTGGTCCCCCTGCTCCACATCACCAACCTGTTTGCAGTCTGCGGCCATGAGATTGAGGCTGCTGGTGGAGACGGTGAGAGTGATTGGCATTCCAGCAAATTTCAGGTTACTCCTCCCCAGGATAGAGCTGAGTGGGCGGCTGCAGGGCTAGGGAAGGGCCCAGAGTCTCAGAGGGCACCCACACCAGGAGAGCAAACTCCTGCCTCAGCCTTCTCCCACACGTTCTGCCCCTCCACGTCTCCCAGCCCCGCTGACCCCACATACCTTTCTCCTCCTTGTTGCCCCCTTAGCACCCGGCACAGCCTCACACACCAGACTGATGGCCTCCCTGGGGAAAGAGGGGTACTCAGACCCACAGCATGCCTCCCATCCAGCTGGGGCTGCCATGGGGCTGGGGGAGGGGAAAGCCAGGCCAGACTCCCAGGGCACTCCAGGCTCTTTGTCGTGGTGGATTGAATTAAGGGCCTTTAATATTTGATGACACTGAAGGCCGCTTCCTGGCTGATTGAGTTAGAACCTCAATGGGTATCACCCCACCTCTTCCCAGCTACCAAATGTCCCATTCCCTAGCCAAAGGCAGCAGCAACCTTCCATCAATTTCCATTTTCTACTTCAACTCAACCAACTGTTTCTGCCACCTTCCCCACAACCCCCAAGACTAGGTAGGTAAGGAGGTGCCATGCCAGAGTTGCCTCTTCGCATTCAGACTTAACTCCCCTAACTTTCCCTCAATCCTTTTCACCACCCGAAGCCACCACTAACACCACCACCAAGTGTCCCCCTTCCCGTGGCCTCACAATCCTAGGACTTCCACAATGCACGCCACTCCCCACTAACCTGGTGACCTGAGTCCGGGTATTGAAGTCAAGGGCACGCATCGACTGCAGGACCTCCACACAGCCCATGTACTAAGGGACGGAGGGGAGGACCACAGGTCAGCAGCCTCCCCACCCCCTTCCCACAGAGCCCTAAGGCTTTCCTACATAATCCTAAGGGAAGTGAGGCTGAAGTAGTCTGCCCACTACCTATGGTTACAACCCACCAAGCACAATCCACAGAAAACATGGAGAAAGAGAAAGGGCCAAGCTAGGAGGGCCTCATGCACTGGGGAATCCGGAGGGCAGTGACAGGACTGGGTGGGATGCTTTGACATCTCTAGAAAAGGAGAGGAGTCTGGAGAGGAGAATCAAGAAGTCACTCATTCCGACACTGAGAGCCTCTTGATGTGCCAGGCATTGTGCTAAGCAGGGTGGGGACAGTGGGGGGGGGCAGTGTCCAAAGAAGAAAGGGGACCCTGGCAGAAATTTTCCCAGATGGGAAGGGAAGGGGAAGAGAATCAGAGAAGGGGCAAGAAAGGTTTCCGAAACAGAGGGGGCTGGTGGAGAAGAGGAAGGGAGCCCAGCACAGCTGGAGTGAGCAGAGGAACCGCAGGGGGTATGGGAGGGAGTGGAAGGGAGGATGTTCACTCACCCGAACCAAGTAGGAAACCCCAGGTCCCATGACTTTGTCGTTGGGATGCAGCCAGCCCCTCGTGGGCTTATTGACAAAGCTCCCGTGGCGGGTCCACTCCTCGCCCCCCAGCTGGCCCCCTTCCACCCGAGTCCTGCGCCCGCCGCCTCCACTCAGCTTGTTCATGTCCTGGAGGAGGGGCAGGGGGCCTGAGTCTGGCATGGCTGCTCCTGTGATCCCCTCCCCATCCTCGGCTGCCCTTCCAGTCTCCCCCTTAGGCCCCAGGCGTCCCCCAGCCGGGTTGGCCAGCTTCAGGTTGCTCATCCGGGGAAAGAAGGAGCACAGGGTAGTGGGACTGTCGTCCCCAGGCAGAGGAGGCAGGATGGGCCCCAGAGACGAAGCTGATGGGGAAGGTAGCTCCTCCGGGGGGGTGGACCCTGAAGCCCCCTCCTCCAGCGATGACAGAGACTCATTCCGAAGTGGGTTGTACTTGGGCTTGGGGGGAAGGAGATCCATGGCTGGAGTTAGAGGGGGGCTGCTGCCCAGCCCGGCCCCCCTGCCAGTTCAGGCAAGGGGGCCAGGCAGGGGGCATTCCCAGGCCCTTAGCCTGGCTGAACCTCTATGGCCCAGGAGTCACAGGGGTCCTGGGGCAGGAGAAGGACAAGTGATTTCCATTCCCCCAGGTCAGACCCAGACGGTTTCGGGGCCCATCCCCACCAGCGTGGAACCTCTTCTCTGGCTAGGAGGAGAATAGGCTGGACCCGGAGCAGCCTGGCTCCTCCCCAGAGGCGGGGAACTAAGGAGAGAGACCAATCCCAAGGACAGTGCTGACTCACAGGCTCAGAGGGGCTGAGCTCCCCCAACCACCGCCCCAACCTAGAACTCCTGCTAGGGTAAAGCTAGCGACACCCTTCCCCTGCCCAGTGTAGGGCAGCAACTAGTAATCTGGAGAGGAGGAAAGTGGAGGTGGAAGGGAAAGATGGAGGAGTAGGGAGGAAAGGAAGGAGATAAGAGGAGGTCTGGATCAATCCAAACCGGACATGGGCAGGCAAAAGAGATCAGGAAAACAGGGGAGGCCAGCCGGGAATGAGGGAGGAAACAGACAGCTGGGGGTGGAAAGGGAGGGGATCCCGGGACTCAGCATTTCCCTTCCTGTCCAGGTTGAACACACACATTCCCCCATCCTCCAGCCCAGGCCACTTCCCACCACTACCATATACAGGGGGGTAGTGGCCCCGGGGAGCCTGGGCCATTAACATCCTTTGCAACAACAGCTGTGGACTGGGGAGAGGGAGAGGGAAACGGGGACAGGAAGGAAGTGGTCCCAGTGGATGCAGCATGGGCCTAGCGGGTGGGCAAGGCTGGTGAAGTAAGTGAAATAAAGTCCAACCTGGGTGGTGCCTCAGGGAGCTACAAGGCAAGAACTCCAACAAGAGGATATATTCAAGCCTCTTTCTCCATGCATGGCGCCTACCAACCAAGGAACAATGGCCCATTTCCAAGGGACCATTAGCAAAGTAAAATAATAAAGGTAAGAAAGGAGGATCAGAGCACTAAGAGTAAGGTAAACCCGTTGGGCCTGCCAGGTACACCCAGACCCCCCCTCTTGCAGGGCTTTCAACCTCACCAAAGTGTCCCTCACACTAGGGGAGAGGTCTGGCAAGGGAAGGTGGGAGAATGAAAGTTCCCAAAGAGAAATGCAGGCTACAGACCACTATAGATAGAGTGGTTGCAAGACAAATCTGTGTCAATAAGGACAGGAGAAAGGGGTGCCAAAAGATGAGCTGAGGCTGGACTCAAGGAACAGTCCCAAGCCTATTCCTGCCACCCACAACTTCCTGCCGCAGTTCTGCTTGAGGCCATAAAGGAAGTTGGAAAGTAACCAAAATACAAGTAGTAAAAGATACATCTTCCCCCAGGCTCATCTCAGCATAACCCTTAGGTTTGCTTCAGAGGATTAAAACAATCTATAAGAGTGAAATGATTAACACTAGCAGCACTTAAGGTATGTACCTTAACTCTCTCCACTTCCCTCAGTTCTCATCCCCGAGAGCCATGTCACTGCATTCCCCCATTCCTGAGAAGGAATTCTATTTGCTAAGGCCTCGGCTCTCAAACAGAGAATGAGGGAGGATTCTGCCATGGCTTCATGCTTCCAACACACACACAACCAGTATCCTCATCTTTAGAGATGAAGTGCTGTGTGAGACTGCAAGATCCAGAGATGGGAATGACCCAAAAGGTGTGGCCACTAGGAGGAAAAAAGGATGACTCCTGAAATTTGCACAGGGAGAAAGAAGATTGCCTGCTGGAGGTCCAGGCGATTGGGTATGTGAGGCAAAAAGCGCTTGTTGCTTCTCAGGCCAGCAGAGAGGAGGAAGGAGGGCGGGAAGTAGCAGGAAATGGCGAGGGCCTCTGGAATGTCTCCAGCTAGGAAGGCTGCAAACGGAGCCAGGATCAGAACCCGAATGCCCAGACCACAGCTTTGCCCAGGGGGAGGGGAAGACCCAGAGAAGGGGGACTGAGGGGTCCCTTAAAAACCACGAAATGGACACTAGTCGCTTCTCCGGGCTCCAAACCACCATTCCCGGGTGGAGGGAAACTTTGGCTCCCGTTGGCCCGAAAGGCCGCCACCAACAACCCGCCGCCCCACCCCGCCTCGGGCAGGAAGACCTCAGCGGTTTGCTGGTCCTAGGAAGGAAAATTCTGAGCAAGTGTCTCTCCCACTCTCCTACCAAACCCCAAGTTCAGCGCCCCTCCAGTGGACCCACACCTGGAGGTAATCTACTTGAAGGTAAGGGCAGAGAAGCCGGCCGCCTCTAGTCTCCCTCCCAGCCGGGATGGGGACTTCGACTTTCCACCTGGAGGAGCACGAGCGTCAGGAAACTGAGCCCGAGGCCCAGAGAGAGGAAGGACAGGGCAGTGTAAGCGGGAGACTGAGACAAGCTCTGCAGGCGACGACCTGGGTCCCCAGGGATCAATCTCTTAAGGGGGCGTGGGCCCCTAGACGCGCGCCTCGGACTTCCAGGCAGCCGAGCTTCGGGACGGTCGGACGTGGACTACGGAAGGGGCGGAGCCCCCGGAGGGGGCGGAACCCCCGAGTCACAGCTTCAGGAAGGTAATCCTTTGAGGAGCAAGCCTTTGCCCTCTCGGAACCTAGGCTTTGACAGACAGGACTTAGCGGAGAGTCGCTGTGAAGAGGCGGAGTTTTGGAGAAGTGGACGGACTAAAGAAGGGTTTCTTGTAGTAGGGCTTAGCAGCATGCCTGGGGGTGGGACTTCCAGGAAAGCTGGACGACAGGGTGGAGTCACGACAATAAAAGACAAGTCGGGGTTCGGGGAGACCCCAGAAGTTGGGAGGTGGGACTTCCGGGGAGGGGGTCTCAGGAGGCGGGGCTTACAAATGACGACCGGAAGTGGGGTCCCGGGAGAGGGGTTCCGGGGTGGAGGAGTGGGTCGCCTAACGAGTAAAAAAGTCAAGACTCACCAGGGCCTCATGGAGTCTCCGCACCGCACCGCGGGCCAGTCTGGTTGCGGATCACGCCACTGCCTGCTTAAGTCGCCGCTCTAACTTTCTCCCCTGCCCGGCCTCCCCGGAGAAACTTTATTACACTCACTTCCGGCCTCACTAACCCTTGACCCTCTACCTCACGGTCCCTCCTCACCCGTCCCACTTTCCCGAACCAGCCAATGGCAGCGCGAGAATGCTCATGGAGCAGTGATAGCCAATAAGATGCCTATTTTTGACCCAAGCTTGTTCTTCGGGAACGTGAGAATTGTACTCCAATAAGAACTCGAGGAGAAGCAAAATAAGCCAATAGGAGGCTTCAAGGTGGAGTTGTCCCGCCTTAAGCCAAACGGACCAATAGGAAGTGCGGGCGGTGTGTTTGAAAGCGAGGCCAAAGAGGGTGGGAGCGCGTGCTGCTGGGAGTTGTTTAGAGGTTGGCGGCGCGGTGTTGGAGGCCCGCAGGCAGAGCGATCATGTCGCACAAACAAATTTACTATTCGGACAAATACGACGACGAGGAATTCGAGTACCGGTTAGTGCCCGCGCGGGAGCCGTTAGCGAGGTCGTGAGCCTTGACAAATGAGGGCCCGAGGAGTTAGTCACTTACTGAGGCGACAAAATCGGCGCATGCGCGTGAGATTAACGGGATGGGTGTGCGATTGGAAGTGTAAGGCGCGTGCGCGAAGGGTGGGGGGCTATCCTACAACAATGAAGTGGAATTTGAAATCAGCCCTCTGTTAATTGCTAGCGTGGTTAGAGCGCTGACGGCCTTCACCTTCGGGGCTTCTGGGTCGTTCTCACGATTTTATTGGGCAAGTGGTTGTTAGACACCGTTCCTAATTGCACGTATCGCAGTCATTCCAAGTACCTAACGAGAGAAGCTGACAAAAGCGGAGCTGGAATTTCGTCCTCAGTGCTTGCGGAGTTATGAGAGAATTTGAGTGTTGTTTATTCACGGAAAAGGAAAGGGGTGTGGTTGTCTGGCTTGTGTTAGGAAGGGGACTTAGAAGAACTGAGGGGAACAAAAATGGGCGAAGAACACAGCAAGTACCTAGTATGGGCCTAGTAGATGCCCTTCACTTGAACAATTATGGAGCGCTTAAAGGTTTCAGGTGTGCTAAAGTGCAAGGGTAAGACATGGTCTCTGCTCACAAACCTAAAGATCTGGAGGCTACCGACAAACTCCATGCTGTGTTGGAGCTCCGGACAGGGTGTGGTGGTGGTGGTGGTGGTATACAGAACTTTCCAAGAAGAGGGAAGGCAGCTAACTGCCTTGGATGAGAATAGGAACGTAGAATTAGGAAAAGGAAAGTACCTCTTGACCGAAAGGCTTAGAAGATACTGGATATCCATCTGCCAAGGATGGTGAAGAAGATAGCCTTACATTGGATGCAGCATTTGGATTTGATAAAATCTAAGTCTATAATAATTCTGCATTGGAAAATGAAGAAAGACAAAGGATTCTACAAATGTTGGCATTATACCAATCTGTATTCATTGTAATACTTAAAACAACTTCCTCCACCAGTAGTGCACACCTGTAATCCCAGCTTCTTGGGAAGCTGAGGCAGGGGGCATTCACAGTTTACTGAGAAAGAAAATTCTGTAAATTAGTGAAATCTTGTCTCAAAAAATAAAAAGGACTGAGGATATTGCTCAGTGGTAAGGTGCCTCTGGGTTCAATCCCCAGTACAAAATAAATAAATACAACTTCCTAGTTTGTATCTTAGCCCCTTCTCAATTTTAGAGCAGAAAGTGAAAATCTGCTCTTTTCACCCAGCCTAGTTTAGGGCTTTGGACACTTGAGGAATTATGAGAGAGTTTGAGTGTTGTTTGGTATTTGTTGAAAAATACATAACCATCTTTATGCCCCCCCCCCAAAAAAAAAAATCTTGAACCCAGTTAACTTTGTCATTCTCAGCGCTTTCTACATCCGAACTATTAAATAAACTCTGTGCCAGGCATGGTGATACACACCCAAAATCCCAGTGATTAAGGAGAATGAAGCAGGAGGACTGCAAGTTCTAGCTCAGCCTGGGCAACTTAGCAAGATTCTGTCTCAAAATGAAAATAAAAAGGGCTGGGCATGTAGTTCAATGGTAAAGTATCCCTGGGTTCAATCCCCAGTATTACACACACACACACACACACACACACAAAAGGTTATAGCAAAATATTTGCACAGCTAGGAATAAATCACTAATTTCATCCCCCAAAAGATGTAACTCTTAGCAGCTTAGCTGTGGCATTTTGGTTTAAGTTTTTTTTGTCTATATAATCAATTGCTATACCATCTGAGCTACACCCTCAACCCTGCCTTTTGGGGGAAAAACTCTTATTAGTAGTACAGAGGGAGCACTTAGACTCAACATGCTTAATGAAAATGTGTTATCTAGTTTAATCTGATTCAGATCAGAATAATAAATTTCTTTGCATAAAGAGAGATACCTTTGGTCTGGAAAGCATGGAGTTCCCCAAATCTGATGGCATATCCCTTCAGAGTTAGGAAAATTAGTGTTTACATTTTATTCATTATGATGACTCTTCTACACAACACTTTATGACAGCCCTTTCTTCTCCACAAAGTAACTTCTGTCCCTTCCTTGCCAATCCTGCTTAAAACCCACCTGTAGCTATTAACACTGTACTCTTGTGGGACTCCCATTGTATTGTGGGTAATCAACAGAAGACTATAAGGACCGTGAAGGCAGAAAATACCTCTCAACAGTGCCTGGAAATTAGGTGCTTACAATGGTCTGTCCATCTACAACTAAAAAAAAAAAAAATACAAATTAAAAAAAATTATTTTCTTCCTTGTCTTTGTATACATGCACTTCTCTGACAAACTGTACCCAGTACTAACACTAATTCCCCATTTCCCCATATTTCTGTTACAGGCATGTCATGTTGCCCAAGGACATAGCCAAACTGGTCCCTAAAACCCATTTGATGTCTGAATCTGAATGGAGGAATCTTGGAGTTCAGCAGAGTCAGGGATGGGTTCATTATATGATCCATGAACCAGGTCAGTGCAATGGCTAAAAACAACTGCATAGAAGAACTTCTACAGTGAGAGAATGAAAGAATAAGATTGCATAACCCAAAGCAAATAGAGTAGAAGAGAATGATTTACTGAGTTCTTTCCCCTAACTATCTAAACAAACTTGAATGACCAAAAATAAGAGGAAGGGTAAAATATCTGAAAAGTTCAGAGATAACCTGCTACTGAAAAACCTTTAATTTAGTTAGCAGGTACTTTTTTTATTATTTTTAAAGACCACATATATCCTAGTTTTGGTCCTTGCTTGGTTCACCATCAGAAAGCAAATTCTTGGATGTGTTCCAAATAAGCAAAGGAAATTATATTTCTTGATAAGACACCAGACACCCAACTGCCAGGCAAAACTAATAAAGGACACCCCAGGGCTGTATAAACACAGCAAAAACTGATATTAACGGTTCTCGTTTTGGCAGTCAGGCCAGACTTCTGGGTCTGCTTCTAAGACCATATGCTTACATCTTAATTTAGTTATAAAGATCTGAGTGGGTGATAGCTAGCCGGTGGTGGGATGCAGTATAGGTTGTACATAGGATGGTGTGAGCTTTTCTCAGATTTCACTCACTCTTTCAGAACCTCACATCTTGCTGTTCCGAAGGCCACTACCCAAGAAGCCAAAGAAATGAAGCTGGCGAGCCACTTTGCAGCCTTGAGCTTTACCCAGCTGTCCTTACTTTCTGACATCTTTCTGATAATGTGATTATGTTGCCTTCTTGTTTTCCATTTTGATATTTAAAGGATATTCAATCCACTGTTTGAATGTGCTGGTGACTGCTTTGCTTGTGGAATAGAGCCACTGCTGCCCTGCATGAGTGCTCTGTGGACCACAGCCTTAGCTGGGTGTGTCCCCAGAAGCCACAGTGTGCTCTGTATCCAGCAGAACACACTTGGCAGATGGAGGGAGCATCTAAGAATCAGACCACGGCTGTTACAGGGATTGTGTGAACTTGCCGTTTTAGTTTTTTCCTGCTGGGTGTTGTATGTATGGTGACTTATGGATTTATGTTTCAATGTATTGGAAATTTTCCATTTTATTTGAGAAATCTGTTCAATGTTAAAAACCTTGATTAAAGAGGAAGTTTTTATAATCTAATTCTGTGATTGTAAGGCTTTTTTCCCCTATTCTTATGGTGACCATTATAAGTCAATATTGTGGTTATAATTATATGCCCTTGGGCTGGGGATGTGGCTCAAGCGGTAGCGCGCTCGCCTGGCATGCATGCGGCCCGGGTTCGATCCTCAGCACCACATACCAACAAAGATGTTGTGTCCCCCGAGAACTGAAAAATAAATGTTAAAAATTCTCTCTCTCTCTCTCACTCTCTCTCCTCTCTCACTCTCTCTTTAAAAAAAAAAAAAAAAAATTATATGCCCTTCAATTTGATAATGAAAATCGGCTCTGCAATAATGAGGTTTATTTGAGCATTCGGGTAATCTACTTTAAGCAGACTTGCTGTCAAACATCTGCTAAAATATATTTCATTCTAACTACAAGACTGAGACAGGTAGAAGTTATATAGGGACAGCCCCATCTCATCAAAACAAATAAGCTGTTTTGTACAGTGAGGGGTGCTTTCTTTAACATGGTCCCAATATTTGAAGGGCACACAGCAGGGTTAAGAGGCTGTCAACCAGAGACTACTTTGTGCTTTCATTCCTGCCTAAAACTGGCACACTTCTGACCTGTTCACTATGCCCATTGGTGGTTTTTTACTATTTCTCAAATTTGATTGAGCATAGAAATCATCTGGGTAACTGGTACCCACCTAAATTATCCTTAGAGACTGAATTAATTGGTCTGGAGTGTGTATTAGGTGATGCATTTCAAACAAAGTTGAGAAAACGGATGTAAACTGGCCATTTAAGAGAATATCACCAAATAAAAGCTCCACCCTCTAAAAGTAATAGTAGCATGTCTTCTATCCATTTAATCCTCAAATAGTTCTTCACAGTGCCAGCTTTGGATAAGCAGTATCAACATGGGGCTGGGGTTGTAGCTAGCAAAGTGGTAGAGTGCCTGCCTAGCATGTGTGAGGCATTGGGTTCAATTCTCAGTACCACTTGTGAATTAATAAAATAAAGGTTCATTGACAACTAAAAAATATTTTTTAAAATCCATCAACAACTAATAAGCTGGGCAAGGTGGAGCACACGTATAATCCCAAATGCTTCGGAGGCTGAGACAGGAGGATCGCAACTTTAAAGCCAGCCTCAGCAAAAACAAGGCGCTAAGCAACTCAATGAGTCCCTGTCACTATGTCTCACTAAGTAAAATACAGAATAGGGCTGGGGATGTGGCTCAGTGGTAAAGTGCCCTTGGGCTCAATCACCAGTACCAAAGGGGGGGGGACTAATAAAATAAATATATATATATATATATATATATTTTTTTTTTTTTTTTTTAAGAAAGAATTTTTTAATACTTATTTTTTAGTTTTCGGTGGACACAACATCTTTGTATGTGGTGCTGAGGATCGAACCCAGGCCGCACGCATGCCAGGCAAGCGCGCTACCACTTGAGCCACATCCCCAGCCCTATATATATATATTTTTTAAAAGGCATCAACATTATCTGAAAAGTTGTGAGAAATACAAATAATTGGGCTCCACCCTTGACCTATTGAATTCTAAGTTGAAAGTTGGGCCCAGCAATGTGTTAACAAATTCTCCTTGTGGTTCTAGTATTGTGCTTAAGCTTGGGAACTCACTACTAAATGACTGGAACAGTTTTTTAATTAAGGGTGATGTTTGTTTTTTGATACCAAGTATTGAACCCAGGAGCACTCAACCACTGAGCCACATTCCCAGCCCTTTTTTATATTTTATTTTGAGACAAGGTCTCACTGTTGCTTAGGGCCTCACTAAGTTGCTGAGGCTGACTTTGAACTTGGGATCCTCTTGCCTCAGCCTCCAATACACCTGGCCAGAGTTGATGTTTTTTGTTTTTGTTTTTTTTTTTTTTTTAATATTTATTTTTTAGTTCTCGGCGGACACAACATCTTTGTTGGTATGTGGTGCTGAGGATCGAACCCGGGCCGCACGCATGCCAGGCGAGCGCGCTACCGCTTGAGCCACATCCCCAGCCCCCAGAGTTGATGTTTTGAGACGGGGTCAAATGTCAAACCTTCATTACAACAAAAATATTTGATTGGGCTGGAGATATGGCTCAAGCGGTAGCTGTGCTTGCCTGGCCTGCAAGGGGCCTGGGTTCGATCCTCAGCACCACATTACAAATAAAGATGTTGTGTCCGCCGAAAACTAAAAAGAAAAATAAATAATAAAATTCTCTCTCTCTCTCTCTCTCTCTTAAAAAAAAAAAATTGGAGCATGTGACTTATGTCATTAGGCAAGTAAGTGGTGGTGTTTTTTTTAAAAACTGGAAAAAAATAACAAACCACAGGGTTTATTACTTAAGAATCTACGTATGTTTGGGTGGCTTCCCTTCACTTTTCTACTCCCGTAAACTGGGCTTGATATTTATCTTACACGATTTTAGAGTAAAATGAGGCCAGGTGTAGTTCAGCAGTTCTCCAAATAAATGTTAACTTTTACTAAAAACAGCCCAGAAACCAAAATGTGGTCAGCACATGGGAGCTGGAGAAACGCAAGTTTCTGGCCCACCCAAACCTGAATCATTATCTGCCAATTAAAACCATCCCCAGATGGTTCAAGTTATGAAGCACTTTTCTTTGCAACGGAAATGAGTAACCAGGCTGATGTAATTAAGACTCCAAAGTGAACACCTAAGGCATTCCCTCCCTATTTACTGTCTTTCCCTTCAGGACCGAAAACTGAGAGGTGACATTTGAACCAAGCATCCGGAACACCGTGGAGCAGGAGAGGCTTTTTACTTTTTCTTTTCTAAGAGATCTTAAGTAATTTTATCACTTATATTAAAGACAAATGAAGGTTCACACTAAAAGCTCCCCTACTCCAAGACTCCTATCCCACAGGCAATGATAGACATCCTATCTCCCTCAGCTTTCTTCTGTTACAAAATAAAATCCCAGCTGAACTCAATAGCATGCCCCTGTAGTTCCAGCTGCAGGGGAAGCTGAGTGCAGGAGGATTGCTTGAGGTTCGATTACATCTTCAAAAATAAAAATTCCAGGCCAGGCGCAGTGGCGCAGGCCTGTAATCCCAATGTCTCAGGAGGCTGAGACAGGAGGATCACGAGGTAAAGGCAGCCACAGCAACAGTGAGGCGCTAAGTTACTCAGTGAGAAGCTGTCTCTAAATATAAAATAGGGCTGGGGGTGTGGCTCAGTGGTTGAGTGCCCCTGAGTTCAACCCCTGGTATCCCCACACACACCCAAAAATAAAATAAAAATTCCGAGCCAGGCCGGGTGCTTTAGGCCTGTAATCCTAGTGATTCGAGAGGCTGAGGCAGGAGGATAGGAGTTCAAAGCCTGCTTCAGCAACTTAACCAGACCTTATCTCTAAGTAAAATATAAAGAGGGCTGGGGATGTGGCTCAGTGGATAAGTCCCCTTGGGTTCAATGCCCGGTACCAAATACATTAATAATAAAAAATGCTGGACACCAGCCCCTGACCCCTTCCCCTAGAATCAGAGTCATGGTTATTGAAAACAGCATATGCATAGAGTCTGGGAGATCAGAAAGCCTCCGCTTACTCCAGCACGACACCCCAAAGTACTGACAACACTTCCAACTGCAACTTTCGCGCCCCGAACTCCTAAGTCCCGCCTACCCACGCCCGCCCTGGACCGAAGCCGGCCCCCACGCTTCCGGCGAACGTGGTGGTTGCCAATAGCAACATGATATTGCCCGTGCCTGCTGGATAAAGCCTGAGAGCGACAGTCGGCTTTACCAATAGGACCATTGGGGAGCGTCTAAGTGACAGCCGGAGTAGCCAATCCGTACGGGGCAATGCAAGGCGGGACTTTGAGTGCGGAAGTTGACCCGGGACCTGAGGAAAGGAGCGAGGAAAAGACCCGGTAAAGGTACAAAATAGGCAGGTGAGAGCCTGGAAGAGCTCAGCAGTCAGAAGCGCGGTGGAAAGAGGGGATCCCGGACTAGAAAGGGTGCAGGAGGCTGCGGGGGAAGGCGACAGGGTTCTGGTCGCGGGTGGAGGGAGGGAGCGCATTTAAAGGAGCCAAGGCCCAGGATAAGGTAGAAATTTAAAGGGCCAGAAGCCCCGAAGACAAGAGACATTTAAAGGTGCAGATGCCCAAGATAGAACAAACTCTTGAGACGACCAGTTCCGCACACCGGAGACATTTAAAGTGCTAGGTTCTCGGGAGAGAAGGACATTTTAAGGAGACTAGAGCCAAGCATCGAAGTCATTTATATGAGCATGGGTTGGGATTTTAGAACACGTTTATTGAAGAGGCAGTAATAAGAGTCGGTTATGAAGGGTCTGGTTAGAGAAGACGGTAAGTCATATCCTAAGAAGGAACTGTGCTCCTCCTCTCCTCCATTGTCCTTTCTGGCTCCTCTAGGTTCTCTCCATCCCGGACCTTGTTCCCAGGCTATGGCCCCCAGTGCCCTGTAGACCTGGCAGTCCCCCGGTGTTTGCGGCCCCTACTTGGGGGTCTGGGTGGCTACCGGAGGGCCTTCCAAAGGGAAAGAGAAGGCAGGACCATGGCATCTAGGGCCTCTGAACTTCCCCAGGGGCGCAGCGTGACGGCGGGCATCATCATTGTTGGAGATGAGATCCTCAAGGTGTGTCTGGGACAGAAGAAGGGGAGGGTGCGGCTTTCTCCTGACCTTAAGAGCTTGCTCCCCATCCTGTTGAGGGAGGTGAACTAGGGTGGGAGTCCCCTTGCCTACCACAGTAGATTCCTGGAGTGAGTCCAACATATTGGATTCACTTTCTTTCAAATTACTCCACTAAAAAAAGTTGTAGCAATGTCCCCATTTTTCCAAGTAGTATAGTAGGGGACGTAGGGACTACCCGGCAGTGACAGGAAGCCTAGCAAGTAGAGGAGATAAAAATGCACATATTATATATTTAAGAGTTATATCCAGGCTGGTGGCACAGGCCTATAAGCCCATAGGCTCAGGAGGCTGAGGCAGGAAGATCACAAGTTCAAAGCCAGCCTCAGCAACTTAGCAAGGCCCTAGGCAGCTTATTGAGACCCAGTCTCAAAAAGTAAAAAGGGCTGGGGATGTGGCTCAGTAGTTAAGCATCCCTGGGTTCAATCCCTGGTACAAAAACAAATAAATAAAGTTTATATCCAGCCTATTTGGAAATGATTCAAGGCACTCAGCAAAGTGGATAAATGAGATAGAAGGAAGAGGAATTCCTTCTGAATGATCAAGGGTATTACTAGAGGACATGGCAGGGCATCAGGTTTGTAATAGTAAACACTATTTTTTGAGTGCTTAGTAGAGGCTAGCAGTATGCTTATTACATCACAAATGTGATTTTACTAAGCCTCACAACAATTCCATGAAGTTGGTGCTTTTATTGTGAATCTCAGTTAATAAATAGATTACGCAACTGAGGCTTAGAGAGGTTGAGAAACTTGCCTGAGATTACACACCTAGAAAGTAGTAGAAATGGAATTCTAGCATGACTCTTCCTTACTCCAGAACACACTCTTAACCTATATAGAGAGGTAGAAGGAGATGGGGCTGGAAAAGAGGATAGGATACACACCACAGACAGCCTTAAATACTTGCAAAAGAATTTGAACTTTATTCTGCATACAGTTGGAAACAACAAATGGCTCTTGAGCCCAAAAGTGATGCAATCACAGTGACGCATTAGGAAGGTTACTCAGAAGACACAGAGCAAAGCACCGTGGCTGGAGGCTGGGAGCTCGGCCAGGAGGCTGTTGCCATTGACCAGGTGAAAGGTGCCAAGGACCTGTTTGGTGACTGGGAACAGAGGAGAGCAGATGGGGAGACATTTCAGTAGAGTTGACAGAATAAAGAGTCTGACTGGCTGTAGACAGTGTCTGGGATGCCACTGACTGAAGTGACAATAGCCAGGGATACAGTGAGGCTGCCCAGTAAGCACTTGGAGTCAGGAGACTGAAACTGTCAGGACTGGTAAGGAGATGGACAAATCGCCCACAGAGAATTGATAACTGAGTCCATAAATATACGTAAGGTCAAGATCAAAGAGCAGAGGGCCCCAAGGTGAATCTCTTGATGACATTCCAGGGGATTTTCCCACCCAGCCCAGGCTCAGCAGCCTGAAGGGGTGACCTCAAAGAGCAGAGTACCCATCATCAGACAGATGTAGCTATAGTCCCCCTGCCTTTCATCCCCATGGTATTGACAGTCTCATCCTCCCCAACCCCCAGGGACACACTCAAGACACCAACACCTACTTTCTGTGCCGGACACTGCGCTCCCTGGGGGTCCAGGTGTGCCGAGTCTCTGTTGTGCCTGATGAAGTAGCCACCATTGCAGCCGAGGTCACCTCTTTCTCTAGCCGGTTTACCCATGTTCTCACTGCAGGGGGCATCGGCCCCACTCATGATGATGTGACCTTTGAGGCAGTTGCCCAGGCTTTCGGGGAGGAGCTGAAGCCACATCCTGAGCTGGAAGAGGCCATCAAAGCCCTAGGAGGGCAGGGCTGGGAGAAGCTGTCCCTGGTGCCCTCCTCTGCCCGCTTGCATTACGGCATAGATCCTCGCACTGGCCGCCCCTTCCGATTCCCGCTGGTCTCTGTCCGGAACGTCTACCTCTTCCCAGGCATTCCGGAGCTGCTGCGGCGGGTGCTGGAGGGGCTAAAGGGACTGTTCCAGAACACAGCTGTTCGTTTCCACTCCAAGGAGCTGTATGTGGCTGCTGCTGAAACCTCTATTGCCCCCATCCTTGCGGAGGCCCAGGCCCACTTTGGGCGGAGGCTTGGCCTGGGCTCCTACCCTGACTGGGGCAGCAACTACTATCAGGTGAAGCTGACTCTAGACTCTGAGGAAGAAGGACCACTGGAGGAATGCCTGGCCTACCTGACTGCCCGTCTGCCCCAGGGGTCGCTGGTCTCCTACATGCCCAACGCCGTGGAGCAAGCCAGTGAGGCTGTATACAAACTCGCTCAATCAGGTAGGGGCCTTCCTCGGGGAAGGGCAGCATGTACCGGCCTTTGGTGCCATCCAAGATTTAGAAACGCAGGACCTGTTGGCGGGGGGCTTCCCACAATTCTGAGAGAAAGTAGAAAATAGTATTGATTAATTCCTTCTAAGAAATATTGATTGAGTGCCCATTCTCACCAGCACCGTGCTGGACAACATGGACAAATGTATGCTCTGCTCTTCTGGATCAGTGGTTTAACCAGAGGGGTGGATGTGAAGCAGGGGACCATACATGAGGTGTGAACGAAGAGGATTCCACATTTGGGAGATCAGCCTTGATCTAGGGTCAGAGACAGCTTTTCTGACCCAGTAACAAAAGAGCTGAGTGATAAGGAGCATTTGATTGGACCAGGGGGTGGGCCAAGAGCAAAGAGAATGGAAGTAGACCTGGAGGAACAGCTTGGGGTTTAGGGGAATGGAAGTAAGGGCAGGTGGCTGAATGGCAGGCAGGGGACAGACTGCAAAGGCCAGGGGACAGCATGAAGGAGTTTAGACTTAATCCTAAGAACACGGGAAGAGGTTAAAGGGCTTTAAGCAAGGGCAACATGCCCCATTCAACAGCTATATATTCCTGATGCCCACTTCCCTGCCTGCCTGGCAGGGTCTTCTCTGGGGAAAAAGGTAGCAGGTGCCCTACAGACCATTGAGACTGCCCTGGCTCGGTACCATCTCAACCAGCTCTGTGTGGGCTTCAACGGGGGCAAGGACTGCACCGCCCTCCTGCACCTCTTCCACGCAGCTGTGCAGAGGTGAGCCCACCTCAGGACACCTAATCCCTCTAGTTCCCCATCCCAGGAAGCGGAGAGGAGGCCAGGACATAGGGGCTAGGAAGGGAGGTAGCCCCAGTGACCTCTCTGTTCCATTCTCCCACCCTGTGTATCAAGCATCTGGCGCATGCCTGGCCCTGGATATAGAGGTGCAGGCCACCATCCCCGAGCACAAGTGGGTCACAGTCACATTGGGGAGGTGATATTTACCAGAAATATCAATCCATACATAGGGACGCTCAGGTTCAAGAAGTGAGCAATTGGAGTGGGCTTCCCATAGGAAGTGGGTCGGCTAGATTAAAAAAAATGAGGGAGAAAGGGAGGGTGTCCATCCCATGCAACAAAGAGAGAGTGTGCTCTCCAGAGAGCCAAGTTCCCTGTCTATGCCAGCAACCTGATGAATCCTTCCCCTTCCCCAGGAAATTTCCTGATGTCCCCAAGCCCCTGCAGATCCTGTATATCCGCAGCATCTCCCCTTTTCCTGAGCTGGAACAGTTTCTACAGGACACTATCAAGAGGTACTAGAGGCCGGAGGTTTGGGCTCCAAGAGGAGCTTGGCAGGTCCCCCTCTGACCTCCACCTCTCTCTTCCTAAGGTATAATCTGCATGTGTTGGAGGCTGAGGGTGACATGAAGCAGGCCCTGTGTGAGCTGCAGACACAGCACCCCCAGTTGGAGGCTGTCCTGATGGGCACTCGCCGGACGGATCCCTATTCCTGTAGCCTCTGCCCTTTCAGTCCCACCGACCCCGGCTGGCCTTCCTTCATGCGCATCAACCCACTGCTGGTAATGCCTTCTGTCTCCTGGGCCCTGTCAGTCATGGCACCCCAGCTCCCCTGGGGAAGGAGGCCAGGGCCTGACTCGTGGATGAAGGGGCCCCACCATCCAAGGGAGGCAGTGCTGTTTGTTCATTCATCTCTTCAACAGATATTTATTGAGCATTGTACTTTTTACTGTGGACCAGTGACCTGTGCTCTCCAATATGACAGCCATTAGCTATTTATTCATACTTAGGTTATAACTGAAGTTAAATACAAGTTACTAAAATACTTTCACAGGATGAAGAAGATGACATGTGAATTATTTTAGCTCAAAAATATTTTTTGGTTCTGGGAATTGAACCCAGGGGCATGCTGACCACTGAGCTACACCCCCAGGCCTTTTTATTTTTTATTTTGAAACAAATCTCACAAAGTTGCCCAGTGGCCTCAAACCCGAGCCCCCCAAGCGGCTGGGATTATAGGCATGAGTTACTATGCCTGGCTTATATCTCAATTTTAAAAATTAAGAACAATTTAAAATTCATTTCTTCAATTATAGTAGCCATGTTTCGAGTCACTGCCGTAAGACGCACAGATATGTCCGTCCTGGCAGACAGCCGAGCCTGGCAGCACCGACTGAGACACACAGTCCTTCCATGTTGGGGATGTGACACGTCAGTGAGAGTGGCTCGAGAATGGAGAGGGTAGAGGACGGAGGCCTCCTGTCTCGCTGCTTAGTCTGCACAGAGCAAGGTGCACCACAGAACCAGACAGCAAGCCTCCCTCCCTCAGAGCCAAGGGGCAGGGGAGAGAATGTGACTGTTCTATGACTCTGACCTCCCAGGACTGGACCTATAGAAACATCTGGGACTTTCTGCGTCAGCTGTTTGTCCCATATTGTATCCTGTATGACCGAGGGTAAGTTTAGGGGAGCAGAATGGGTGTGGGGGTGTGAAGGTGTTGGGATAGGGGAGCCCCCCAGAGAGCCTACCGTCACTCACTGGCCTTCCGTTTCCGCTCTCCAGGTACACGTCTCTGGGGAGTCGAGAGAACACAGTACAGAACCCAGCCCTGAAGTGCCTAGGCCCAGGAGGACACCCCACCTACCGTCCAGCCTACCTCCTGGAGAATGAAGACGAGGAGCGGAACTCCCGCATGTGACCTCCCTTGTGGAGGGGGGAGGGGAGTGCCTGTCAATAAACCAGCCTCTCACTGTGCTGTGGCTCTGGCTGTGTCTTTGTGCTCCGAGGGATGAGGGACAGAAGTGGCCAGACCTGCGAGCTCGAAGCTGGTCATGCCCACCCTGAGGAACCAGGGGTAGGATGGGACAGACGGAAGGGAGCACTCCTGGACGATTCTCAACGCCAGCCGCATCCAGAGCCCACCAAGGTGGGAGGAGTTGTGCTGACCACGGAGAAAGGGGCAACCAGACAGGCCCACCCAAGCTGGAGGAAGGGACGCTGAGGTGGCCTGGCTGTGGAGATGGAGTGCCCAGGCCCTCCCCCACTAACCCCACCCCATCCCTGTCCAGAGGGGCTGACTCAGCCTTTTCCCAGGCCCAGAATGTTCCTTTGCTAGGCCCTGGGGCCTTTGTGTCTAGTCATGAGGCCTGAAGGGGGTGGGGACAGTTGATAAAAGGCACCAAAGGCAGCTCCCACACCCTTCCTCAGCACCGCTGCCCACATGCAGCCCAGGACACAGCCCCTAACCCAGGCCTTACCCTTCTCCCTTGGAGGGGTCCTGCGAGACGCTGGGCTCCGTGTGCCTGTCATTAAGATGGGCACAGGGTGGGAGGGCCTGCAGCGAACCCTGAAGGAAGTGGCCTACATACTGCTCTGCTGCTGGTGTATCAAGGAGCTGCTGGACTGATGACGCCAGGGAGCGGCGTCCTCTACCGCTGACAGCATGGCTGGCACCGCTCAGGTGGGCCCAGGGTCAGACGGGGGTGTGGCTGCGGCCTGTGTAGCCCAGCCTGCCTCTCAGCTCCCCTATTCTCTTCTGTAGCCCCATCAAGACTCCTGGGGCCGGCTGTGCCTGACCAAGGACAGGTGGGCCACAAACGACGACTGAAGAGTGAAGTGTGGATCCTGCTTTGAGCTGTGCCATCTGCCAGACTAGCCTCGTCTCTGGACCTCAGTCCCCAGCCTCTGCCTCTGTCGAACCTCTGGTGAGCGGGAGTCTGGCCTGCTGGCCGGCGCTCCAGTAAGACTACCGCAGGACCTGGCACACCTCTACGCCTGGCACAGTGAGCCCGCCAGCCCAGATGGGTGATCTCACCGTGCTCTTAGTACCAGGCATGGGCTGTGCCCTAAGATCTCTGAGAATCGCTGAACTATACGTATAATAAAAAGGCTTTGAGGCCAAAAGTTCCAAATGTCTAAGGGGGAAGGAGACCAAAGTCAGCACTGAAGGAGTCTTCGAGCCAGAGTGCAGACCAAGGAGGGAAGGACGTTGTCCGGGACAGAAGTGACATTGAAATCCAGGTTTCCTGACTCACTCGTACCTGGGTGGGGAGAGTGGAGGGGAGAAAGGCCAGGATCCTCCCACCTATGTATAGCAAGGGGTCCAGCTTGGTGTGTTCTGTGAGGCCAGGGTATTAGAAGGGCCACCCGAGGGACTCAACCCTTCCCCAGATAGAGGACCTGGTGTAGGAGCTCCCTGCCTCTGAGGAGCTTAGGGAAGCACCAGGCTATTCCCAGTTTGTGGAGGAAGTGGGCCCCATGAGCTACCAGGCTTATCAGGGCACGACTCCTATCAGGACACCAACCGTTTCAGTGAGTAGAATTGACTCCTCGCTTCCCCTTGGAAGCCAATAACAGGATTTCCCAAAAGACTCCCAGCGGTAGGTACCTGTGCCCATCATCTTGCTCACGCTTACTCACACGCCCCCCCCACGGCCTCCCACAACCGCAAGGCCAGCAACAGGGCTTGTTCAGTGTCCCGCTGGGATCGCCATTCAGAGTTCCGGACCTCCGTGGGCCCAAGTGTTGCTCATCCCCCTTTCTCATCTGGGACACTGGCCTGATCCGGTATATGGGGCCCTCTTGCTCCCTCTCTGGGATGAGCTCTTCTTCACCCTTCTTAGTTAACTCCTTTCTCTCTGGGTTTTTTCCTTTTTGTAAAGGTAGTATATGCCTAAAGTAAGGAATTCTCTTTTCTTTTTTGCAGTTCTAGGGAGTGAAGTGAACCCACAGGCGTTCTTTACTCCTAGTCTTTTTTTTTTTTTAGTTGTAGATAGACACAATACCTTTATTTTATTTATTTACTTTTATAGGATGCTGAGGATCGAACCCAGTGCCACACAGATGTGAGCCAAGCGCTCTGTCACTTAGCTACAACCACAGCCTTCTCCCCAGTCATTTTTAACTTTTGAGATAGGGTCTTGCAAAGTTGCTGAGGATGGCCTTGAACTTGCTCAGCTTCCTCGGATCACTGGGATTACAGGTCTGTCCCACCGCACCCCACTTAAAGAACTCTAGTAGTAAAAATTAAGTCTCCTACACCTATCCCCCAGCCTCCCTGCCTGCCTCCCTTGAAGATAACCACAGTAGACAACTTCTTGAAGAACATTCCAGAGATAGTTATGCAGGTCTGGATCTTCATTCATTCATTCAACAAATATAATTGACTGTCTGCTGTATGTAAGTCTGGGTGTTTTGGATACAGCAATAAACAAAGCAGATCCCTGTACTTGTGAAGTTTACATTCCAGTGGGTGACAACAGAAGATAAACTATAGACTTTTTAAAGTATGTTGATATAATTGGGATAGATACTATGGGGAAAAAATTAAAAGTTGGACCAGAGATGAGAGTGGGTGGGTGAAGGACAGCCCAAATAAGAACTATTTTAGTTTACTTTTATTTTTGGTACCTGAGATTGAACCCAGGGACACTTAAAAACTGAGCAACATACCAGCCTTTTTGTTTTTTATTTTGAGATAGTGTCTCACTAAATGGCTTAGGTCATCGTTAAATTGCTGATACTGGTCTTGAACTTGCAATTCTACTGCCTCAGCCTCCCAAGCTGCTGGGATTATAGGCAAGTGCCACTGCACTGGGTAAGATATGTTTTTTAAACTGGGTAGTGGTAGTGCATGCCTGTAACCGCAGCTAACAAAGAGGCTGAGGCAAAAGGATCACAAGTTTGAGGCCAGACCCTGTCTCAAAATAGAAAAAAAAATTGGTTCTAGAAATTGAACCTAAAGATACTTTACCACTAAACTACATCCGCAGCCCTTTTTATTTTTTGACAAGATCTCACTAAATTGTTAAGAGCCTCACTAAATTGCTGAGGCTGGCCTTGAACTTTCGATCCTCCTGCCTCAGTCTCCCCAGTGGTTGAGATCACAGGTATATACCATGGAACCCAACTCAAAATTTAAAAAGAAAAAAAAAATTAAAGGGCTGGGGGTATAGCTTAGTGGTAGCGCACCCCTGGGTTCAAACCCCAGTACTGTAAAAAAAAAAAAAAAAAACTTGAGCTTTTATACACACACACACAGTATCTTTATTTTTTATGTGGTGCTGAGGATCAAACCCAGTGCCTCACGCATGCCAGGCGAGCGCTCACTCAACCACTGAGCTACAACCCCAGCCCCAAACTTGAGCTTTTATGCTGAGTGAATGAGGAACTTGCCTGGTATCAAACATGAACTAAGTTTTTACGTAAAAGGTTCATACTGGCTGCTATGCTGAGAATAGACTTTAGAAAATAAGGGTAGACTGTTCAAGACCTTTAGGAGGTAAGAAGCCCAGCACAGATGGACACCTTGGCAGGTCAGGTCAGACTAGAGCAACAGCGTGCCGAGAGTGGCTAGATTCCAAATATGCCTATTCTTTTTTTTTGTACCAGGGATTGAACCCAGGAGCCCTACCTCGGAGCCACATCCCCAGTCCTTTTTCATATTTTATTTGGAGACAAGGTCTTGCTGAGTTGCTTAGGGCCTCCATATGCTGCTGAGGATGGCTTTGGACTTGTGATCCTCCAGCCTCCCAAGCTGCTGGGATGACAAGTTACAGGTGTGCACCACGGCCTCCAGCAAAATGTTCACTCCTCACAGTCCTCTGCACCCTGCTCTCTGTCTCTTGGTTTTTTTTTTGTTGTCATTTGTCTGTTTTCAGTCCTGGGGGTTGAACCCAGGGCCTCGTGCACACCGAGCACCCCACCACCAAGCAACATCCCCACCCTGTACCTTGATTTCTCTTCCTTCGTGCACTTTGTGTAGGATCCAAACACCACTGCAGTATATTTAGAGCTTGCCTGTCTTTGTTTATGGCAGTCTAGTACTTGACCTCAAGACTGTTTCTTATCCCTCACAGCCCAGTACTCCCATTTATTTATATACTTACTTATATATATACTTACTTATTTGGCACTAGGGATTGAACCCAGGGGAGCTTAACCACGGAGGTACAACCCCAGCCCTTTTTATTTGTCATTTTGAGAAAGAATCTCACTAAAATGCTTAGAGCCTTGATCAGTTGCTGAGGCTGGCTTTGAACTTGTGATCATCCTGCTTCAGCCTCCACCCAGTCAGGAGGCTGAGGCAGGAGGATCACAAAGTTTGAGGTCAGCCTCAGCAACTTAGTGAGACCCTGACTCAAAATTAAAAATAAAAGTTTCGGGTATGTGGCTCAGTGGTTAAGTACCACTAGGTTCAATCCCTGGTACCAAAGAAGAAGAAGAAAGGAGAAGAAAGAAAAGAAAAAGGTTTGTAGATATAGCTTAGTGGTAAAACATGCTAGAGTTCGACCCCAAACCACAATTTAAAAAGATATATATATGGCATGACAAGGATAATTATCCCATGTTAAAAACTAGCCCAGAAGTGGAGGTCAGACGGCATTCTGCAGTAGAACAATCATTTAGTGAACCCAGATTTTTAGATCTCAAATTCAGGGCTAGTCAAGTGCAGTGGTAGACACCTGGAGTCCCTGTTAGTCGCCAGGCTGAAGTGGGAGGATTTCTTTTCTTTTTTTTTTTTTTTTTAATATTTATTTTTTAGTTCTCGGCGGACACAACATCTTTGTTTGTATGTGGTGCTGAGGATTGAACCCGGGCCGCACGCATGCCAGGCAAGCGCGCTACCGCTTGAGCCACATCCCCAGCCCCAATGGGAGGATTTCTTGAGCCCAGTATTTGGAGACTAGCCTTGTCAACATAGTGAGATTCCTGTCCTCAAAAAATAAATAAGTAAATAAATAAATAAAAACAAATTTAGGGCTCCTCCTCATCAGCCTGTCCACCTCTTCTGAGCTGGTGTTGGTGTGGAAGATGGCCAAGTCTCCTGGGAGGCCAAGCCAGGCAGGCCAGTGTAGGCTGCCCGCCCCCCACCCCCAGTCTGCACCTGCTTCCCACCTCAACCCTGAACTCCTCTTGACGCCTCTGGATCTTGGCTTGTGAGCTCAGTGAGGCATCCCAACAACCAGCTTTTCACCTAATTCACCCAGGACAGATCTTTCCATTCTTCTAGAGGGGAAAAAGAAATGCTCCAGTGTTCTCTCCCCCAAATAGAGCAACTCAGGTTCTGAGCATGCCGACTACCACCCCAGGAACTGAGATGGGAACAGGGTGTGCAGGGGAGCAGGATGCCATAGGGAGGGCTGGATAAGATTGCATCTGCCTCTCGGTGCCCACAAGGGGTTGGGGAACCGGTGGGGAAGGAGGGAAGAGACAAGAGGGATGAATAGGCACTGACCCCCCCCAAGTACCACAGAAAGGCAAGAAGCCTGTAATCCAGGATTCCCTGCAGATTACATGGGATAGATAGTCCTCAATGGTGAAATAAGAAGCAAGCAGGGGAGAGTGGTCACCACCAAGAGGTCTGGGTAGGGGCACTTAATACACTGGATATCATAGCAATGATTGGGGGGGGGGGCCTCCATCTTTTCCCAACTACACCAGGAAGCATGCAGAAAAGGAGGGATTTGCATGCATGTAATCCCAGCGACTTGGGAGGCTGAGGCAGGAGGATTGCAAGCTCAAGTCCAACTTCAGGAGGATCTCGAGTTCAAAGCCAGATTCAGCAATTTAGCAAGGCACTAAGCAACTCTGGAAGACTCTGTCTGTAAATAAAATACAAAAGAGGGGGTGGGGATGTGGCTCAGTGATTAAGTGCCCCTGAGTTCAATCCTCAGTATCAAAAACAAAACAATAGCCTCAGCAATTTAACGGAGGCCCTAAGCAATTTAGTGAGACCCTCCCTGCCTCAATAAGCAAACAAACAAATAAATAAACAAATAAATAGGGCTAGGGACCTGGCTCAGTTCAATCACCAGTACTTAAAAAAAAAAAATACACACGACTATAATCCAAGCGGCTGGGGAGGCTGAGGCAGGAGGATCTGTTCAAAGCCAGATGTGCTAAGTAACTCAGTGAGATCCTGTCTCTAAATAAAATACAAAATAGGGCTGGGGATGGTTGAATGTCCTTGAGTTTAATCCTGGGTACCAAAAAATGAAATCAAAAAAATAAAAAAGAAAAGTGTGGCAAACATTGCTGGCACCCTGTAGCGCAGACCCCAAGGGCCTAGGCTCTTATTTGCATTTCGTTTACATGTGTTATTTCCCTCTCAACACACGTTAAGTCCCCACTCCCTTTTTCAGTGGTTCTCAGACTGCAGATTTGGAGGCCTCGGAGCATACCCATATCTCCTGCCAATGACTAGTCCGGCACCCAGTAACTTTCCAGAGCGCACGCGTCTCTATGCTTTACCTACCCCAGGATCAAAGCAGCGACCCTAACTCCTAGCAGGCTGGGTTCCGGACCCGGAGATCTGCGCCCCCTAGTGGCTCGCCGGAGGGAGGCTGAGCGCAGAGGGGTTCTGTTTCGCCTTCTCTGGGACGTGGAGTTTTGGAAAATGTTCCCCGGAGCTTCCTGAAGCTAAATTTACCTCCCCTGGCCCTGGGGGGCGCAGAGATCCCGGCGGCGATTAGCACAGCTCGGCAGCCGGCTCCAGCCGAGAGGCCCGGAATAGGCGCGGAGTTATAAATAGTGCTGCCCGCAGGTGTGGGGGGAGTCGGCGGGAGGGGGGTACCCCTGGCAGCCACGGCCCCTTCAGGTGGGTTGGGCGGTCGCGGTGGGGGAGATGGGGGATGGTGGGTGGGGGGACTGCGGTCTGAGCGCCCCCAGCGGTTTCCTGGGCGGCGGGTTTTTCGAGGGAAGCGGAGGCAGCCAGGGGAAGGGGGGTGGGGTAGTGGGGAAGAGGTGGGCGCCAGGCGCAGGCTGACTCTCCGCTCCAGCTCAGCCCCTCACATTCCGAAACAGGCCCCCAGACCCACTGGCTTTAGACCCCGCCCGGCAGAGCCTCGCCCCTCCAGCCGCCGAAGCCTCTTTCCCCCCAGGCTCTGCAAGCGTCTAACTTTTCTGCTTCTACTCTTCTGCGCACGTGGCCCAGCCAGTCCAGGCAACTGGCCACCACTCTGAAGTCGCTGTCCCCGGCCCCAGGTCCTCCCAGCTGGGACTTCCATCCTTTTCAGGGCAGGAACCTCACTCTCTAGGTACTGACCCACCTCCTGCTACTTTGCCTGAAATATTAAGGTCTAGCTGGTCTCCTGAAGATTGAAACCTGAACGTGCGGATCTGAGGCGCTCCCCTGTCTTCAGGAGGCCCCGGCAGGCTCCACACTTGCCCTCCGGCTCCCAGTTCCAGGCCCTGGGCCGGGGTTGGGGGGTGGGACCGCCGGGATTCCACGGGAGGGGGCGGGCCCCCAGGCAGCGTTCCTCTACTGCGGCGGTCTCAGGTTTGGCGCGGTAAGAGTCCAGAGTTGGGGGGATAGGTGGGAATTGAATTCAAGTTGGGGTTCCCGCCTCTGAGAGAGGGAGCTGTTTGTACCAGAAGAGAGAGCAAGCGCTGGGGATGTAGCCCAGTGGTGGAGCGCTTGCCTCGCTGCGCAGGGCCCTGGGTTCAATCACCAGCCCTGGAAAAGAGAGAAATATGGGAGGGAGGGTCGGTCACTCCAGAACTAACAGCAAGTTCAGAGGCTGCTCAGACCCAAGTGGGGAGTGGCAATCTAGCCGCAGAAAGATTCGGGTGGTGTCCTGCCAGACGCGACCCCCGGAGGTGGGGGGCGGGCAGGGGTGAGCCTTTCGCATCTTTGCTCCCTAGTGCTGGTGCCAAGGCGCCCGCCTTTCTATTGCCTCTGGAGGCCCTGAGCCAATCTTTTCCTCCCAACCCCCCTCCCCGCACCATCCTTTTCCTCGGCCGTGCAACCTCCGCCCCGAAGCAGACCCCTCTCGGTTTCACTTGTGCTTCTGGCACCAACGCCTTGCCCTTGTCACGGCCCTTCCCCTGGCTAGCGCGACCCCGACGGCAGAAGAAGGAAGGGAAACCCCAGGCCTGGACCCCACCCGCTCCCGGCCCTAAGGACCAGAATCTGTCCGGCGGGGCCGAGATGAAAACCCGGAGCACTGACCGGCCTCGGGACCCAGGGGGGACAGGGACCATAGGAAAACCTGGAGCGGATTATTCGAGCCGGAGCGCCCCACGCCTGCTGTTAACCCCTCCCTCCTATAGCCCCCCTAATTCTCCAGTGAGATAATGTCTAGGGTGGGGGGCTGTTTGGTTTGGCCTGGGCCCTCAGGGGCGCCTCACACTTTCCGCCCCTGGCTAGGGCGCAGGGCAGCGGCCCCGAGGCTGAGTCACGGCCGGAGAGAGAAGGAGCAAGAGGGAGGGAGGGACCCGGACTCCGCCCCTCCCCCTGCGCGGGGATCCCGGGTCAGCCCGGGTGAGGGCCAGGGCCCCCCTGGCGCCGCCCATTGTGGTCCAACAGGTTGAGCTGGTGTCCCGCGGAGCCACCTGCTGGAAAGGGAGGGAGGCCCCCTGCGGAGGGGGTTAGGGAAGAGAAAGCGAGTCCGGCCCGGTTCGGCCTGGCCGGCTGCTGCGAAGCCGAACCTAGCCCGAGGGAGCCGGATTTGATTCCGTTTGACACTGGTGGGAGGGGCCCTTTGGGGTACGCAGCGCCGCAGGCCCAGCTGGAAAACTCCCAGACAGGCTACCTTTCGGGGACCGAAGTACCCACGCCCGTCCCCCCCCGCGCCGCGCAAGCCACACACACAAACATCCTGACACCCAGGCCCCCTCGCCACCTGGGTCTCTGAGCGAAGCCGTGTCCAGAAGTCCCTCGGTCGTGGAGACTCAGTTTCTCCACTTAGGGATCCGGCAGAATGGAGGCGGAGAGCAGGAGCGTGAGCGCACCTCCCCCTCCTCCTGGAGGACACGGCCCCTCCCCTCTGACAATGCCAAGGCCGCAGCGGGCACCGGCTGGAGCGCAGAGGCTTCTTGCCCCCAGGCGGCGTTCCCTCCCCGCGGGGCGCCATCACGCGTGGGGAGGGACATAGGGTGCCCGCAGCCTCAACTCCCCCGCTCCTTCTGTGGGGGGTGGGGCGCAGGGGCCGAAGCTGAAGGCCGAGTGTCCCCCCTCCCCCGCCCTCCTGGGGCCCTGACCTGATTATAGCCCCTCTCGGGACCCCCTCCCTCAAGACCCTAGGTCTTCACCCGCACCCAGCCTATCCTTAACCTCTCATACCCTTCCCTCTCGAGGTGCTGACCCTAAGGAAGCCCCTCTTGGAGAAGAGGGAGCCCCTAAGGGGGGGTGCTCCATTCCCAGGCCGCTGCGGACACTGCCCCCTCCCCCTCCCCTTCAGGTTTCAGACCGGCCCCTCGGCCCCGCCCCCTCCCTGGTTTCATGCAAGGCGGGACCCACTTGGGATGGGCGGGTGTTCAGGCCAATGGGCGGGCCGGGCGGTGGAGTGCAGGGGGCGGGGCGAAGCAGCGGCAGAGGGCTGGACCGGGGTCCGGGGCGGAGCTCGAGTTAAGGTGGACTGGGAGAGATAGGGGTTGGAAAGGAGAGAGAGCGAGCGCGGGGGAGAGGGACCGTGGCAGGTGAAGGGAGATAGAGAGAAGGAAAGAAAGAGGGAAAGGAGGTGGGTGGGAAAGGCTCCGAGAGCAAAGTAAGAGCTTGGAGGAAGGTAGTGAAAAAGGAGGGAGGGACCCTCTGAGCCTTGCTGGGACTGGCTGGACGAAGGGGTTGAAGTTTATGTCCTTATTGGGCGGAGGGAGGGGGGCCGGGGGGGCGGGTGAAAAACCAGGAAGTGACAGAGGGTGTTGCTAAGGGTTGGGGGGGGAGTTTAGGGGGTGGCCGGGGGCGGGGGGAGGGGGGAGGGATGGGGGGAAAGCAAGCTGGAGGACAGGTGAGACAGCAGGACAGGTGAGGCGGGCCCTGAGGGGGGGGCGGGTGGGAGCCAGGTGAATGTACGGCTCTTGGCGGCCGAGGGGGGGCGGGCGGCAGGAGGAGGCAGAGGGCGGCGGAGGAGGAGCCCCCCAGCAGCGAGCGGCGAGCGACTGACCGCGGCCTTCTGACCAGGACCGGAGCAGGGCCCCAAGCCCCCGGGCCTGGCGGGGGACGCGCTTCTCCCCACACCCTGTGCCTCAGCAGCTCCAGCCAGCGGACCCGACGGCCAAGAGGTGAGTGTACCCCACTTTTGTCTCCAGGCTTGGGGTCCACTAGACTCGAGACTACTGCAGTGTCCTTCGTCCGTCCTGTAAGTGGGACCCCCTTACATACACACACGCTCGTGCAGACCAGATTCCCACCAGTCCGCTTCTCTTTGCTTTCCCGGATCTTTGGGATTGGTTTGAACCGGGAGGCAAGGTAGAGAAGAAACCACGGCCGCCCCCCAACCCCGGGCAGAGGGTCCCCAGAAACTTTCTCTGCACTTCTCCTAAGACCAGACAGACTGTCGGCTCCGGGATGGAGAGGGGGTACGGCGGCGCCGAGCGTGCCTCCAGTCTCCTTGGGACTTTACCCGGAGACCCCAGACCCGGCCGACTTGAGGGAGTGGAAACGCTGACGGACTCTAACTAGGACAACGCGCCCCCCCTTGCCCCCTGGCGCGGTGGCTTGGACCCGGGCCAGTTGCATGGGGGGTGGGGGATCGAGGAGCCGCAGCTTGGGGGAAAGTTACCGGCTGGACTATTCGGTTTCTTGCGCTCTCCGAGCCGGGCTCTTTCCCCAGTAGTAGTGCGGCTCTGCCACCGCCTCCGAACGACCCCTTTCCCCCCCGCGGCCCTCAATCCCACTCCTTTCCTCCAGGTTCTAGTCCCGCCGCCACCTTTCCAAAGCCTAGAGGAGGGTGGGTGACTAGGAAGAATTCGCCTACCTACCTCTGGTTCCCACCGGCGCCGGCGCACCTGCCCCTACTCAGAATGGGGGTCGCTACTATGTTGTTGTGGAACCTAATGTGCGCTGCTGGCCGAGGGCTGCCATTCAAAGGGGTGGGGGGCTTCGCTTTCAATTTCCAGCTTTCTATCCCCTCCCTCCCACCCCACCCCAAGTAAGAGAGCGACGTGTCCCGGCCAGAGGGGGGGGGCGAGAGTGGGGGGGCCAGCGTGGGCAGCGGGTTGTGCCCGGACACGTGCCTGCCCAGGCGCCCCGGCCCTGCTAGTGTTTGGAGAGAGGGCGGGTCCCCTGCCCACCCCCCGTGCCCCGTACAACCCCCATGTATCAAAGGGCGGCTGAGACGTGGTGAGACCTCGGGGCGCCCTGGGGGGCAGGGGGGGCGGGGAGCCTGGGTCCGGAGCAGGGGAGGGGCAGAGGCGCCGGTGCTAGCTGACCCACAGGAAACGAGCGCTGCTGACCTAGTTTGGGACACCGGAAGTGGGTGCTGGGGAGAGGGGGAGACCGGCAGGCTATCCTGGCTTCCGGGCCAGGTGGAGGGCGTTCTTGAATTGACCCCCGCCCGAATGCCTTGGAGACCCCTAGCTGCAGCTGAGAATGGAAATGAGTCAGCGCAGCTATTCCCCCTTCCCCCAACTTATTCCTGGAGGAGGGAGAACGTGTATCAGGGGTGAGGGGAGCCAGATTGGGCAGAGAGGGGTTAAACCAGGATGGGAACTCTCTGTTCCCTGGGGGAGTGTGTGTAGTGTGTGTGTTGGGGGTGAGGGGCTGAGGCCTGGAGGATTATGGGGTTACCTCCTGCTGCCCTACACACACCAACTGGTTTGGTCACCCCTGTACCCTCCTGGCACTGCTGGTAAAGCTGGCATGAAGTGGGCATCAGGTTGGGAGGAGATATTGGGCATAAGGAGTGCTGTGCTGCCCTGGAGAAGGCCATATTTGTGACTAGGTTTGGGTGGCAGTGTTCCTCCTTAGTGGTAACTGGGGAGAAAGGCAGGGGGCTCCCCCTGGAGCAGCTGATGAAACAAGGAGAAATCTCTGTCAGTGCCTCCTGTCCCTGGCCCCCGGGACCCCAGCTCCCCCAGCGTGCCTCTGTTACATGGTTGCTGTGGGCACAACGCTGCTTGCTGGCACCCCCAGACACTGTCCCTTCCCTTGGGTACCACACCCCCAGCCTTGGCACAGGGGCTAGGAAGGGGTTAATGCCACCAGAAAGGGGCTCTAGGGAAGAAAGAAGGCAGTGCCCACTAGGCTCAGGTGTCAAGGAGACAGGCCTGCTCCAACGGGCCCTCTGATCACGGCTCAGCCCTGGCTTATATGGACCCCAGTGTCTGGGAGACAGGTGCTTTCCTCTTCCCCTTTCCCCATGGTGCCCCCTGGCACCCAGGGCCCCCAGCTCCTCCTTGGCCTAGTGCCCGCCCTGGGAGGGCGCGGCGGGCAGCGGGGGCTGGGCTAACAATGCACCATCGGGCCCTTTGTGTGCTTGCACTTGGCACCCTGGGGAAGGGTGGGGGAGGGGGACCCAGCGGGCATGGGGGGCGGAGCGCCTCTAGGGTGGGGACAGTGAAGGCTGGGGGGAGAAGCAGAGAATGAAAGCAGGTGGGGAGGAAAGGGAAGTAGGTCAGATAGGGTGCTGGCCCCCCATTCCAAGCCAAGGCTGAGAGAACTAGCCTCGGATCCTATGGCTGCCTAGATGGCATCATGCTGGGGCCTGAGGTACAGCCTAGGACTGGGCATTTAGGGTCAGAAGTCACTGCCCAGGCGACGGTTCAGATGGAAGAGGCCTGGCTTGGTATTGCCCCCTTCTTGATGGTTGAGAGACCCAGTTCTCCTGGCCAAAGGCCAAAGCCCCAAGATGGGGAGTGAATGGGCTCCAGGCAGGGCATTGCTCTCCGATAGAAGCCTCTGGGCCTGCTTCAGGGCTTCCTGCCTCTGGACAGCTTGGTTCCCTGACCTTCCTGAGAGTTAAGACTGCCCTGCCACCAGGCCTTGGGGCCTATGCCTGTTTTGGCCTAGGGCTGAAGAGGAGGGTGGGGGAGGAAGGTGGGGACAGGCAGACGGATAGGACCCTGGCATGGGGTGTGCCCGCTCTGGCCTCTTCCCCCTCCTTCTGCTGAGTAAACTCGTGAGTGAACTTGACGTTTTGCCCGGACAGTTTGAAGTTGCCTCGCCCCCCCCCCCCCCAGTCCTGCCAACACACAAGCGGCCAGGCGCCAAGGCGGGACTGGGGGACTGGGGGGAAGGGGATAGAGCTACTGTCAGGGGCTTGGTGAGAACCTAGAAAGACCCCCCCACCCAGCAGGGCTCAGTTCTTGGCAAGAATCTTGGCTGGAGTCTATCAGCATCTGTCCTGTAGCCTTGGGGAGCCCAGAAAAAGTATTCTCAAGGAAGATCCTTTTCTCACTTCTGACCTCTGTCCCCACTAGGAAGAGATACCCAATTGCCATCTGGCCCCCTGAGATGCCATCTTTAATGTTCTAGCCTAGGAGAAAAGCTAGATTTAGAAAATCTTCAGGGAGGCCAGAGAAGGCTGCCCTCTTCATTTTGTCCCACAGCCTAGGGTGGATGGGAGGTAGGCATTGACATCTTAGCTTCTCTTCTCTGAGGCCTCTGAGCAGCTACGGTCCCTGCCCTTCCCCTCTCTTGGCCTCACACCTGGGCTGGACCTCACACATACCCCCACTTACTTGACTATCATGCCTGGCCTTCCCCGAAGCCTTGCTCTGCCTTCTAGCTTTCCCAGAACCAGGTCAGCCATCAGAGCCCCGCCAGCAAATACCTGTGTCAGGTCCAGGGATGGGGATGCACCTGGTAAAGGGGGCTGATGGCAAGCAAATGGAGCCAGAGACCCCCACAGGTGCACCAGTTTGCTACCCTTGACATCACCAATTCCTCTTACACCTCCCCAGGGCACCAGAATAGTAGGGGAAATGCCTTCCCAGTCCCTGCCAGGCCTCAGAGTGGGGCTCCCCCAAACCCTTGCTTTCGACCTCATGTCTCTGGCTTCAGTTTCCTTCCTGTTTCCACCGCCCCCCCAACTCCTCCCCACTCATATGCCCCTTTCAACAGACATCCTCTCCTCCTTCCTTCCTCCTACTTTGCCTGGGAGCAGAGGTCCTTTCCCCCTCCATGGACCCTCTAGCCTCTTATGTCTCCTTAAAAAAACAGTCCTTTACAACCAAGTCCTCTACCCTCCCCACCCAATCAGCTGGGCTCCTGGAAAGAGGAGAACCCAAGGTTTCTGAAGGGAACTACAACTCCCAAGGTATACTCAAGGTAATTATGGTGCATACTGGGAGTTGTAGTCCTCCTTGAGCCAGCTCTCAGTTTGGCTGAGTCTGGAAGTGTTTCTGGGGGAGGGTAAAAGCCAAGGCTAGAGAGTTGCAAAATGGGTACCCTCTGCATCCCCTCACTTTGTTTTTGCCATCCCATTCCCACATGACACCATGTATCCATGACTGACATCCATCTTCCTTGCTGAGACTTGCAACCCATCTTCACTTTAGGGCCCCACCCAAGAGATGCCCACACCCTGCCCTGCTGCCCCTGGCAAGGGTGGAATGAGGGGCCCCATGAACTCTCTCCCTGCCCCCTGCCCTCCAGGCCGGTTCCCTCCCTTTATGGGGATCAAAGGGCAGGGAGCAGCCCCACCCCACTCCCTCGCAAGCTGCAGGCACTAGACCAGGGCTCTCAGAACTGCAGGGACTTTGGTGCCCAAGCATTTGCTTGGGCCAGGGAAATGCCAGGAGGTTGGTACCTGTGGCAGGGAGAGACATGAGCCCTAGCCCTGCGGAGCAGATCCTTCAGTGACTGCTCGTGGGGCTGTCCTTAGCCTCCTAGCATTCCCATGTGGTGCTGCCTCTTGAGGACTCGGTTTCAGAACAGGGTCTTGGACCTTATCTGTAGGGCCTAGGGGCCTGGCCCCGCCTGGCTGGCACCAAGGTACAGGGGTGACCCTCCCCCACCTCAGGCCCACAGTTGGCATGGGGTGCTGGGAGCAGGGGGGTAGGAGGGAGAGGAGGGCAGGACTGCCAGCATCCTGGTGGGTAGGTGCCAACCGGGCCGGGAGCTGGTGAGGGGCAGCAGGCCAGCGGCATTGAGCCAGCAGCTGTTGGGGGGAAAAGGGAGGGGGTGCTTTAGGGGACATTTCTGTAGTCCCCCCAAGACTAGCATGATTTGGGATGGCCTAATGTCTGGAGGACACTTGGGTACCCCTTATTCCAAGAATAAGGGACCCCAGGAGTTGTTTAAGAGAAATTTTGTGGCCCACCCATCTCTGGGCTCAGAGCCCTCCTGAGTTGCCCCTCAGGCCCAGGCGGGTCCCACCCAACCGGCCAGGGTGGCAGCAGCTTGCGCAAGGGGTGGGGCTAGGCGCTTCCCAGCAGATGCCCCCTCCCAGCTCCTTCCTCTTTCCGTGCCCACAGCTCCCCCCATCTGACTGTCCCCCTCAGGCCATCTCTGTCCCCCTGGCCACTGGGGGCTGGCATGAGTGCTGCCCCCTGGCCTGGTTGGCAGGGGCTGGTGACCGGGCAAGGAACTGTGGTATGTGAGTGGGTTTGGGGTGAGGCTATGGGGAGGGCGGGGTGCTGCCTTGCCCAGCCCCTGAAGGCCCCAGCCCAGTACAGGGTGGGGAGAACCTGGCCAGTTCCCAGTGGGTCTGAGGGGCCCACTGGTATCTGGAGGGCCTCTCTGTGGCCCCTTAATCCCACATGCCCTGAGGGGCTAGGACCTGGGCACCTGTCTCCCCTGGCACTGACTGTCTAGGGTTCCCCTCCTCCCTCTTTGGCCACTGCTACCTCCTGTCCCCTCCCCTCTCTCTTCCTTCTCCTGGTCCCACCTCCAGCAGCCTCTCCCATTGCTCCTCCTCACCTCTGTCCTCCTGGACTGTCCCAGTCCTACCTTCCTACCCCTCACCTTTTTCCCTTTCAGGACTGAGTGAGGACAGGCGGGGGTGGGGACAGCTGGGGCTTAGGGCACTGCAAGCGAAGACTCTGGGCCCTCTCCCACGCTGCCAGCCCTCTGTAACCCCTCCCTCCAGGTTGGGGGGGGAGGGGGACAGCACCCAGAGGGTTAAGGCTCTAGGGGGGAGGGGCTGGGCCAGGTCGTGGGCGGCCCCTTTGAAGGAGGGAGCTGGAGCAGGGGAACAGCCACCCAACCTCCCCCCCACAGCCTGGCCCTCCCCTTGCCCCTCCCAACCTGCTGCCCCCAGGGGCCAGGAGGAGTTGCCGGTGAGGCCCCTCAGCGTTCAGGTGAGTAGGCCCTGCTCTGGCTTGGGAGGTCAGGCCCCAGGGGAGGCTCGAGGCCTAGAATTGGCCAAGGGTCAGAGAAGGACTGAAAAACAGGTTGGGAAGAGGGCTCCCAGACGTCCCTGGGGGCTCAGGGGGCTGAGGGTCCGAAGAGCTGGTGTGTGGGGAGACCTCAGAATCCAAGGGACCCAGAGGACCAGAAGAGGGGCCTACTGGAGCTGAGTGATTGCTGGGCCAGGCAGGAGGTTGGACAGGCTGGCAGGGAGCCGGGCTCTGGGGATCGGGCTGGGGTGTCCTCTGGGGCTGGGGGGCTCAGGTTTCTGCCGGCGGCTTGGCGGGTGTGGGGTTACCAGTCAGCTCGGTTACCCAGCCTGAGACACTAGACTGGGGGGAGGGGGGGACAGGGCAGACCCTGGTACCTTGAGCCTTCTCCTCGGGCCCTGAGGGAGCTCGCACTGCTTACGCAGACCCTGCTGAGAACCGATGACCAGGGTCTGTCTGAGTGGACAGCTGCCCAGCCCAGGGTGGGCACCCTCTGGGGAAAGTCCAGCAGCTCCAGTCCTGGAAACTCTGACAGCAGAGAGGCACCCATTGTCCCCCTCACCCCACATCCGCTCTCGCTGTACAGCGCCCCCCCGCCATTTATTCTCTCTAACTGGCCCCCAAATTTTGGTCTCCTGCTTCATTCAGAAGGCGAGTGTGGATACTCTAAATACAACCATGTCTTGGCAGGACCAGGCCAGGCCCCAGAGGGCAGGTCCTGGTCCTGAATTCCTCTGTCCTCTCCTCCCCGCGCATGGCTGGAGAGGACAGAGAGATGCCTGGAGCAGGGGCCAGTGGAAATGTGGGAGAGGCCTGAGGAGCGGGGTCAGGGAAGGGGAAGGAAGGAGAGGCCAGGAGGGTGTTCAGCAGGAGGCCCGGGGACAGGTGTGGAGAGGTGAGGAGCCAGGAGCCGCCAGGGCTGAAGCCAGGAAATCAAAGGACGAATCTTTTGGAGGGAAGACGAATCTTTTGGAGGGAAGACGAGGGTCAGAAAAGGTAGCAAAGAGACAGAAAGTGGAGTCCAAGAAGAGGGCCAAGAGCGAGGGGTGGCCGATGGTGGAGCATCCAAGAGCGGAGGGTGAAGGTGGGAAGATGCCCCCATTCCATCCTCCGCCATCTTTATCCCCTCCTGTTTCCCTCGATGCGCCCCGGGCTGTCGGCTAGAGCTGGTGTCGTTGGCAGAAGACATGGAAGGGCACTGAGGTCTCCCTCACCCCGAGCCCCTGTACCAGAACGGGGGACTTAACCCCCAGGGCGCCGGGAAGCGGCCAGCTCCCCTTGCCTCCTTCCCCCTTCGTGGCTTGCGGTCTCTCTTCCCCGCCTCGGCCCCCAGGAAGTGTGAGTGCTGGGGGTGGTGAGGTTAGGAGGGGGAAGCTTCCCATGGGGGATGGGGAAGGCATGCAGAAAATTCGAGGGGCTGGGCGGGGGGCGCAACTCCATAGATGCCTGGGACATCCCTGGTCAGAGGACCTGTCCTTCGAAGCCCTGCCCATCCTCCAGTGACATGTGGCTTCAGCTCCTTCACCCTGTCTTCCCAACTGGGCAATCCAGATGGCCACGGCCGCTGGCCCCCAGAGGCCCTGGAAAGGGGTGGGGGAGGCTAGGGAACAAGGATTCCTGGGTCCCCAAGGACTTTGGACTGGTTGTCTCATGTCCCCAGCCGCTGGTCCAAGCCACAGGCCAAAGCCCTGGCTTCGTGCGAGAACTTAGCTCCAAAAAACAGGAAGAGAACCTGAGGCTGGAGTTGGGGTGGGGGGTGGGGGGTGGGGGTAGAAAAGAGAAAGAAGTAAGGGGGAGGGGTGACCAGCCAAGGCGCCAGGAGTATTGGGAAGAGCCTTCGGTCTCTCCATCACCCATAGCAGGAAAGTGCCCCAGCCCGGTCCTTCTCCTTCCTCACCCCACGCTGCTGCTCCAGGAGAAGCCCAGCCAGGCCCCGCTCGCTCCGGCAGAGCCTTGGATAGGGGCTTGAGGCCTGTGCTGGGGGGGCTCCATGTGCCCGTGTCTCAGGCCCATATCTATTTTCTCCGCCGCTAATCCTGGTTCCGCCTGCTGCCCCCCACACTAAGCCTCACTCCCCTAATCCCCAGGGTGGGGGGAAGGGGGGCCAGCTTTATTCAGCTGCCCTGTTCAGGGCCTCCTATCCTGCCCTTCAGCTAGCTCAAGCCAGCAGTGTTGGCCCTGGTGCCCCCAGCCCTGTGCTGGACACTGCCTGAGGTCAGCTCCTGGGAAGAGCTCTGGTCTCCTTCTTCCTAAGACAAGATCAGTGCCCTCTACCTTTTGGTTTCTTGGTGGTGGACACACCCTGGCAGGTGCCCTTGGGCACTGAGGGATAGGTGATAGGGGCTCTCACCTTTGTCCCCCTCCTACCTTTCTCACCCGTAAGTCTTCCCCCAACCAAAGATGGGGCAGGCTTGACTCAGGGCCCAGTTTCAAGAGAGCTGCCCACCGGCTTGGCCGGTCTAGCAGGCCTGACAGTGAGGGGAGCCTGGGGGGGTGGCGGGAAAGAGGGGAGCAATGGGGCGGGGCCCTTGGTTCTTCCCCCTACCAGGCAAACAGACCTTGCCTGGTTCCCTGGCACAGCTACCCCCCCAACACCACACACACCCATGCCCACAAGGTCTTAGCAAGAGGGGGCATGCCAGGCTGGGTGGGGATCGGCCGCTTTCATGGGTTGTCAGGGGACTAGCCCTCTGGGATGCAGAGGTGGGAAGGGTGCCCAAGGTGGGGTGGGCACCAGTACCTCACTCTGGCAGAAAGAAGGGGGAGGCCTCCAACCTACGCATCCCTCCCAGATGATGGGCCCAGGAGTGCCCCCTTGGCCTGGTTGGCACCAACATTGTTCCAGGTGGCACTTCTGTTGGCAATGGTGCCAGAGCCCTGGATAAGGGCTGGGGGAGTTTCCCAGAAGCTGGAGGTATGGACACCCTCTCCTGGCCACGTGTGTCCTCTGCTTCTCTTTCCTTGCTACCTCTTGGTCATGGGCATTAGATTTGGGCCTAAGGGGTTAAACACCCACCCTTGCCCAAGCTCAGTGTGAGCTGCATGGTAAACCAGCCTGAGCCTGTGACCTGACAGCTGGGTCAGCCAATGAGCACCCCTGCCACACCACGTTGCTAAGGAGACCAGCCCTGGGGTGGGAGAAAGGAGGCGGTCTTAGCAGCGGGAATGGGTGGGGTGGGTAGAGAAGGAGGGCGAGGGATGGGGTAAGCCACGTGCCTGCTGGTGCCCAGCTCTCAGCCAATGGACAGCCAGAAGAGCCCCACCCATTCCTCTTTAGAAGGGACGGGATCCACTTGGGTCCAGGGGGGTGCCCACTACTGCTTAAGTGGCTTCCACTATTGCTACCCACTTAGTTTTTGTTCCTAAGTCTTGGGGCCATGTGCCACTTGTACCATTTGTAAGGGGGCAGCAAGAGAACCAAAGGAAGCAGGGACAAGTCCAAGACCGATGGTCCCCAGAGAAGGAGGTGATTTAGGGAAGGTGGCCTCTCTAAGGGTACCTAGACATGTGGGTGCTGCTCGCTCAAGCCTCTGTGCAGGAGTCTGGCTGGCGCTGCAGTGAAGGTGGCAGGCATGGAGGCAGGCAGACACGGTGCAGTTCTTTGTCCTGAAGAGGAAATCTGTGGCTCTTGATTCTCCTATACACCACCCCCCCCCCCAAAAAAAAAAAAGCCTTTCCCCATCAATGGCCAGAGTGAACAGTTGCTAGAGTGTCAGGTCACTAACAAAATGACAAAATATAAGTTTCCTCGGGATCATCTGAGCTAGCCTTTAATATTACAGATGAAGAATAGGACTCCTTTGGAAAGGAAGTGACTTGTCCAAGGTCAGGTGGCTCCTTAGTAGCCCTGCTCCCTCAGGCTAACTTGAGGGAGGGCAGACCCGGCTCCTCTGGCCTCCTCTGGCCTCCTCTGGAGGTGGTTTCTTGGCACGGCCTGTCTGTGTAAGTCAGGGCGCCACTGATGGAGTCAAGCTTTAGGCCACACTTGGTCTCATTTACCTCTCCCCACAACCCCAGGGTGAGCTGGAATTCTCCCATATTATAGATGAGGAAAGAGGCTCAGAGATTAAATCATTTGCTTAAGGTCACAAAGCTAATCACCAGCAGAGTAAGGACTCAAACTCAAGCCTGGCTGATTCCAGAGCCCAGCTCTTTCCAGGCCCCACTCTGTCCCCAATTGCTCCAGACCCACAAAATGTCAGGGCTGCAGGGCTGAGCCCTTGGGGCCTCCACTCCTACCCTTTCCTTAGACAGTTCTGGAAAGTGGAACACCGAGAGAAATAACTTGCCCAAGGTCATTCAGGAATTGAAGCCAGTCTCCCCACTTGAGGGCCAGACTCGAGCCTCAGCTGCTGTCCCCAGCCCTGCCTGCCTGAACCGGAGACTCGTTTCTGTGCTCCTGTGATTAGACCAGAGGGAGGATGAGGGTGGAACCTCTACCCTCCAGAGGGGGGGCTCTCCTGGAATGAGGAGGGGGGTGGGGAGCTAGTGGAGGAGGAGGAGGAGGAGGGGAGGGGTGGGACTGGAACTTGGCCTCATGGCGGTGGGGGAGGGGCAGGGGCGATGCTTATCTGTGCGGGGCAGGAAGCACCCTCGCCAGTGTCACCCCAGCAAAGGGTGGCTGCTCCTTGGCCCCATGGGGGAGGGGAGGATGTGGGTGGGGGGGTGGGACCTGTTTCCCATTTGACCCCTAGAAGTGGGAATCTGGGAAGAGGAGATGAACTTTTGTTGGCTGGGGGAGGGGCAGGGAGATGCGGTGCTTGGAAGCCCTCCTCTTATTTGCATAGTGGCTTCTAGGGTACCACATGCTTTAGAGAGGCGCTGGCCATGCCTGGTGTCCAGTGGGAATCTGAACTCCCTCATGGGCTTCTCCCAGGGCTATGAAGAGGCCCCATCACGAAGGCTGTTACCCATTTTCCCAATGACTGAGGCCAGGCCACCAAAGCCCTCCAACCAATTCTCCTAACCCAGGACCCAGCATCCTGTCAGTCCAGTACTTGCGAAGGGATGGGCAATGGACAGATGGACATCTAGGAAAGAGCCAGAAAGGCAGGGTTCCTGCACTCCCAGAGCAGAACAGAGTGACAGTGATTATGAGCGTGGACTCTGGGCCACCCGAGGAATCTGACCCTGTCCTGCACCCGGCCAGTCACTCCACCTGTCTGACTCCCAGCTCCTTATCTGTGATGGGTGATGACCATACTCCAGAGGGTATGAAAGATTAAATGGGCGTCGAGTACTTAGAAAGTGGCATGTAGCCATCCCTCAGCGGGTGTCAGCCTGCGTTGGTGCCCCTCCCTGGACCCCTTAAAGGCTAAGCACTTACCCCGCCCTCTGTTGACCCTACAGGAGAAGATGGGGAGCCCTGAGGATGACCTGATTGGAATTCCATTTCCGGACCACAGCAGCGAGCTCCTGAGCTGCCTGAATGAGCAGCGCCAGCTGGGCCACCTGTGTGACCTCACCATCCGGACGCAGGGCCTCGAGTACCGCACCCACAGGGCTGTGCTGGCTGCCTGCAGCCACTACTTCAAGAAGCTCTTCACTGAGGGCGGTGGTGGGGCCGTCATGGGGGCCGGGGGCGGTGGGACAGCGGCTGGGGGAGCAGGGGCCGGCGTGTGTGAGCTGGACTTTGTAGGACCAGAGGCACTGGGTGCCCTGCTCGAATTTGCCTATACGGCCACACTGACCACCAGCAGCGCCAACATGCCTGCTGTGCTCCAGGCCGCCCGGCTGCTGGAGATCCCCTGCGTCATCGCCGCCTGCATGGAGATTCTGCAAGTCAGTGGCCTGGAAGCCCCCAGCCCAGACGAGGATGACTGTGAGCGAGCCCGACAGTACCTGGAGGCTTTTGCCACCTCCACGACCTCAGGCGTTCCCAATGGTGAGGACAGCCCTCCACAGGGGCCACTCCTGCCACCGCCACCGCCACCACCTCGGCCCGCTGCCCGCCGCAGCCGCAAGCCCCGAAAAGCTTTCCTGCAAACCAAGGGGGCCCGAGCAAACCACCTAGTACCCGAGGCGCCCACAGTGCCCACCCATCCCTTGACCTACGAAGAGGAAGAGGCGCCGGGTAGAGGGGGCAGCAGTGGAGGCAGTGGGCTGGCGGACAGCTACAGCCCTCCCACAGGAGTCGCCTCACCTACGGAGGGTCCCCTGAGCTATGACACCTATGAGGGTGAAGAGGAGGAGGAGGAGCTGGTGTATCCCCCAGTCTACGGGCCAGCGCAGAGCGGCGGGCCCCCTCTCTCCCCGGAGGAGCTGGGCTCAGACGAAGATGCCATCGATCCTGACCTGATGGTCTACCTAAGTTCCCTGCACCAGGACGCCCTGGCACCAGGCCTGGATGGCCAAGATAAGCTGGTTCGAAAACGCCGCTCCCAGATGCCCCAGGAGTGCCCCGTCTGCCACAAGATAATCCATGGGGCAGGCAAGCTACCACGCCACATGAGGACCCATACTGGCGAGAAGCCCTTCGCCTGTGAGGTCTGCGGTGTTCGCTTCACCAGGTGAGCCTCAGGGGGAGCTGGGGGTGGAGGGGATGCCATCCGAGTGGAGGCGGTCCCAGAGAGGTGAGGGCATGTGTAGGTTCCTGGATTATAGGAGAGGCCAGAAGAAAGCCAAGGAGGTGGGCATGGGGAAGGCAGAGTGGGTGACAGCCCTAAAGAGCATCCTGGGACAGTGGAGGGTGGCAGTGATAGGAGTGAGCCAAGGCCTGGGGTCCCATCCTGAATGCTTCCCTCGCCCCTTCCCCCCTGCCTGTCCCAGGAACGACAAGCTCAAGATCCACATGCGGAAGCACACGGGAGAGCGGCCCTACTCGTGCCCGCACTGCCCAGCCCGCTTCCTGCACAGCTACGACCTCAAGAACCACATGCACCTGCACACGGGGGACCGACCCTATGAGTGCCACCTGTGCCACAAGGCTTTCGCCAAGGAGGACCACCTGCAGCGCCACCTCAAGGGCCAGAACTGCCTGGAGGTCCGCACCCGGAGGCGCCGCAAGGATGACGCACCACCACACTATCCACCACCTTCCACCGCCAGCCCATCCCCTGCTGGCCTCGACCTCTCCAATGGCCACCTGGACACCTTCCGCCTCTCTTTGGCTCGATTCTGGGAGCAGTCGGCCCCCACCGGGCCCCCAGTCTCCACCCCAGGGCCTCCTGATGACGAGGAGGAGGAGGGGGCACCCACCACGCCCCAGGCTGAAGGTGCCATGGAGTCCTCTTAAAGAGGAATGAGTGGCCAGGCTGGAGCAGCACAAGGGCGGGGATCCCCATGCCAAGCAGTGGGAGCAGGCAGGACAGGCGCAGCTGGGGTCAGGGGCACGGAGCCTTACTGCGCGGCAGATTCAGCCCCTTCCTCTGGGTTCCCTCATTCCAGTTCCAAGCTGAGAAGGTTTGGGGGCAGAGGCTCCCCAGATTGGGGTGATCCCCCAAGAAGTGATACATATGATATTATGTATATATTTACAGCTCTATTGTAAAGGTGGGGTCCCTGTCCCCAGCTGCTCCTGGGGAGTAGAAGCAATAATGTATTTGATTTGTGGGGTCCCACTTCGGCTATGCGGGTTTCTAGGGGGCGGGGGCTTGGGACCAAAGCCTTGCCCCCCTCCCATGCCCCTTTGGGGGTTTTGGCTGTGTAAGGGGGTGAAGGACTGCCCCTCCCTTCTGAGACCCCTCCTTCCTGGTTTCTGTTCCCTTTTCCTGGCAGAGAATTATGCAAAGGGGGTTGGCAAAGGAAGGGTAGGTGGGGGAAAGCAAGGTGGGAACTTGAAAGATTGGGGGGACTGGGCCTGTAAGGAAGGAGCCATCCCAGTCCCCCTCCGCCCTGCTGCGGCGCTGAGTCATGGGGTCCTGGAGAAGAAGGGGCGGGTGGCCTGATTGGCTCGCCCGCCCCTGGGGGCAGCGGGCGGGCCCCGCCCAGCTCGGGAGCGCAGCTCCCTCCCCTCCCGCGTCCCCGGGCAGGGAATGTCTTGTTCCCGCCGCTCCCTCCCTGGGGCCAGAGGGCAGGGCGGGCCGGGCGGCGTCGTACCCTCTCCTCCCCACCTCCTCCCCGCCCAGGTGCGAGCCGGAGCCGCCACCGCTGCCGCCCCTGACTCACGCCGCCCCCGGGCTGGCGGGACGCAGGGTGTGGGACCCGGTGAGGGGCTGGGGGAGCCGCGGCCGCGCTGGCGCCACCTGGCGGCCGTGCCCTGCGCGGGCCGCGGTCCTAGCTCCCTGGCGCCCCGGCTGGCGAGCGTGCGCCCCTTGCCAAGGCGCCGCGCTCGCAGCTCGGCGGGCGGCTGGGAAGGTGGGCTGCGGTGCTGCGGGGAGGGCATCCCTTTCCCAGACCCTTGCCAGCCGGGCTTCCCAGCGGGCAGAGAATGACCCCACTCCTCTAGGATTGAGCCCACCCACCGCCCCTGTACATAGCCTCGTCTGTTGGTCTCGTGGAAATCTAGTTTCAGATTTTTAACTACCCAATTCCGCTGGGGCGGGGCACCTACCCCCTTTCCTCGCTGGGTGCTGGACCCCCTTGCGGCCTGGGCTCTGCCTTGCACTATTTCCCCTCCCTGGCCTGGCGGCCCCTCCCCCTCCTTAACGGGGCAGGTTCAGGGGCCCGGTGCTCTCCCTCCCTCCCGTGCACCCCCATGCCCATTTGCACAGCTGCCCAGGTACCCCCAACAGTGGGGAGGGGTTACAGGGAGGGGTAGCGGGACCAGTCCCTGTATCTATTTAAAAGTGATGATGTAATATATTGGGGTGGGAGGGGAGGTCGGGTGCCCTGGGCCTCATCTTAGCATTTCAGGTGATGGGGGGAGCCCAGGGCTGGGGAGACCTGGGGCCCAGCCCCAGAGAGTGGGGACAATATGGCCTCCCTTCTCCCTACTTGCGGCTTTCCCGGTCAGTGCCTTAGGGGGGGAGGCATCCCCCCCTCTCCTGTTCCCTTTCCCCTACCCCCCCACCTCGGGTGTAAGCGACAGGAAGAAATAATAATAATTTAAGATTCACACTTGTGTCCACTTTTGGTTCCTTTATTTTTGGGGCGGGTGGGAGGGATCAGGAGGAGAGGGAGAGGGGAGCCTCTTTGGGAATAAAGAATTTCCCAGGTGGTCAGTGGGGCCCAGCGGGCATGGGAGTGCCCACAGGCTGATGGGCTTCAGGCAGGAGCTTCTGAGCCCGATTTTCTGCTGAGGGCTCCTCCTCATCCAGGTCACTAGGGAGGAGAGCCGCAGGGCAGCCCTGTCACCCGTGTCCTGTTTTCACAGGTGACAGATACCCTGCCCCGTCTGTCCAGAGCCTTCTCCCGTTGTTCACCAGCCACCCCTGTGCCCATGAGGCACACTAGCCCATGGCTTAGACATCTGACTTTAGGCTGGTGCCCAGGGACAGGTGGACAGTGATCTGGCAGAGGCCACCTGGCTAGTAAGGGTGGAACCACTGGTGACCTCAGGATCACCCCTGCTCAAGGCCCAGCTGCCCCCTTGCTGATCCAGCTCTTCACTTTCCGGGGACCTCTGAAAGGAAGCTTTGCCTCCCCTTCAGCTGTGGCTTCTCGCGACCTCCAGCCACCATCCGCGCTGGAATGTGCCCACAGGACACTTTTCTTTGCATTCCACCCAAGTGGGGGCAGCTTAGCCTTCTCAAACCCAGCTGGCCCACAGTGTTTTTTGTAAAGCCCCTGGCTGTCACAGCAGCTCTGTCACTGGCTCTGTGACAGCCAGGCCTCCCAGTCACCTCCAGCATGCATCCGGAAGGCCAGCACTGCCCTTGGGCTGAGTCTGTGGTCCAGCAGACCATAGGAGGACCCAATCCTGTGACTTTCCATCCTGAATCTCCTTGGCCTTGACAGCCTTCGCCTCTGCTCTCCGGCAGTCCTCCCCAGCCTTGACCACTCACTAGGTAGGTCCAGAGTTCTGCCTGGTTCTCGGGCCACTCTGAGCGCTCCGGTCCAGCCAGCTCTCCCCCTCCCCCTGCCCTGCTCTAGCATCTCCCCAAGACGGAGCTCCTCACCTTCCCCAAGGTCAGTTGCCAGACACTAAAAAAGCCCCAGTTCCCATCTTGTTCTTCCCCTAACCTGCCCAGAGGCAGCCCTCAACCCTTGAATCCACATTTGTCAGAGAAAACTCATGACTAAGAACACGGCCTGGTTTTCAGGATCACCTGGAAATCCCTGGGCCTCGGGGTCACCTCTTTGCATACTCCCCATAGCAGATACTTCAGCCTCCACCGCCCCCTCCTTGAACCCTCTCCTCCACTCTCAGCCACCTCGTTGCTCCCAGCAGCTGCCCTTGCCTCCTGCTCCCCAGAGAAGAGCAAGGCCCCCGGGCCGGAGCAGGCTCAGTTCTGCTCAGAGGGACTTCCGCTCCTCACTCCTGTCCAAGGCCACATCCTCCACCTGGCCTAAACCCCACCCCTCCTCTTCCATGCTCTCTCTCTTCCACTTCCTAAACGTTCTCTTTAGTCCCCTCCAGTACTGGAATTGACTCTGGGATCGCAGGACACATCCCGGTCCTTTCTCCTTTTGCACTTTCTGTTGGTTTTGAGACAGCGTCTTGCTAAGTGGCCAAGGCTGGCCTCACACTTTCCATCTTCCTGCCTCAGCCTCCCAAGTACCTGGATGACAGGTGTGTGCCATCTTGCCCAGCAGGCCTCCTGCTTCTAACAACATTTGTGTGAAAGGAATCATTTGACTTCTGGCAGATGTGAGGCAGGAGGCACACACCTGCCTCTGAGTCCTTTCTGTCGGTCACCCCTCAGTCCATCATGATCTATTTGGCCTTCCCAACTCGGGGGGGGGGGGGGGGGGAGTGTTCCCGCCAGGTCAGGGGATGTGGTCCGAGGTGGGGGCTTGCCTGGTACGTGTGAGGCCCTGGGTCCAATCCCCAGGACTGGGAGGGGGGTCCCACCCGCCACACTAGTGGTTTCTCAACTGTCTTTCCGTGGCCAGTGCTCGCCCTCCTGGGTCACCTCAGGGCCTTCGCTCTCCTGCTTTCTTGAGCACCTCCCTCTTAGGTCTGTGATTGAGCCCTTTAGGATTCTGTCCCAGTCCCTCGGTCCCTGTCTCCTGCCGTGCCTTGTGGATAATCTAACTCCTTCTCTCTTAGTCTCTAAATCAACAAGCCCAGGGGAAGCGCCCCCAGCCCAGAGCCCTGCCCCTTTGGGCACCCCCAGCTGCGTGCCCTACAGACACCTCACAGATCTCAAACTGGGCCAGTCCTCTTTCCCCAGATCCTATTCCTCCTGCCCTAAAACCTGCCCTGTCCCCAGCATAGCTCCTGGTCACTCTCAGCACCTTTGGTCCTTAGGCCATCAGCAGCTTCTGGACTGAGTCAGCCTCCTCCCAGACTCCGCTCTGCCTGCCTGGTTTATGGTCTCAAAGGACAAATAGGAACCCTTCATTTTCTAACCTCTTTGTTTTTTTTTTTGGCACTGAGGATTGACCCCAGGGGCACTGAGCCACGCCCTCAGCCTTTCTTTGTATTTTATTTAGAGACAGGGTCTTGCTGAGTTGCTGGGCTGGCTTTGAACTGGAGATCCTCCTGCCTCGGCCTCCCAAGCTGCTGGGGTGTTGGGCTCAGGCCACCGTACCCTGCCCAACTTAAGGTCTTTAGGTGGCTAGTGAGGCCCTTGGCCATGTGGCCACACCTGGTGGACTCCCATTCTTGTTCTCTGATGTCTGCAGCCAGACCCCCCCCTTCCCGCCCCATGAAGCCTGGATTAACATGTCCCCGTTCCAGTAGAGTGTCACTGCTTTATCAGGTGCTGTCCCACAGGAGTGCTGACCCCAGCAGGCACCCAGGGAACCCGAATTCCTCTTCTCCCCTCATCTCCCCTCCAGCCCAGCAGAGTGCAGGCACCCAGGAAGCCCCGTGTCAATGTGACCGCCCTGCTTCGGCGTCCTGTCACCAGGTGCCGGTCCTGCCCCCGGCTCACCTGGACTCCGAGGTGGACTCGTCTAAGAAGTCCTCGCCCAGCACCTCCGGGACCTGTGGCTGCACCGTGGGCTTCTGCTCCAGGGCCCTTCCACGGGCGGCAGCCTGCCACAGCCGGGGGCTCTCCTCGTCACTGGAGTCCCTGGAAAAGCCCCCCATGTCCCACCGACGTTCTGGGGGGCGGGTGGCTCCTCCCAGTGCTGCACAGACCCCGGCCCCCACCCCTGAAAGACTCACAGCTCCAAGTCCAGGCCCTCCTGGGCGGAGAGCGGGGCCGCGCACACCGAGCAGGTGTTGCTCAGGAGACGGAAGCAGGTGCGGCAGTAGAGACCTGGGGGGGGGACTTGAACTTGCCCCCTCCCCCCCCCCGCTCCCCGATTCCAGCCCCTGCCTCCCCTGCCCCACTCCAGAGGGACTGTCCTCGTCAAGTGTACACAACTGCGGCCCAGGACTCCTGTTCCTACGGGGGAGCGAGGAGGACATGAGCCAGCCAGGCTCTATGTAAATGAGCTTATGTAAATGAGCTCATGCATAGTCATGAGGGGGGTACACACGGCGAGGGTCCAGAGAAGTCCACGAAAAAGGACCAGAGTTGATTGTCACAGGCAAATCCGGGAGGTCCCACCCAGCAGGGGGCGGCACACTATCCAGGGGTCTCACCTTTACAGCCCGGGGTACCGCAGTGCACAAAGTTCTCCGTGTCCCCTTCATCCTGGGTCTGCCCACAGCCCAGGCAGCGGGCCTCAGGCCTCTGAAACTGGCTGACGAAAACACTCAGCCACGGGCACCTGAGAGGCCAGGGACAGTGGACCAGCCAGCCTAGCCCTCCCGCACCAGGACTGACCTCCAGGCGATGGGGAGGATTTCCTGGAGTCTAACCTTCATCCCTCCAACTGCAGGGACAACTCCTCTACTGCCCTCTTCTTCCTCCCTTCACTCCCCACTCCTGGAAATCCTCGCGCCTCATTGTCCCTCTTCAACCAAACCTCTGGCTACCGGGGGAGGACAGTGATCCATTCTGACCTCTGGCTCTTTCTCTGTTCCCTCTCGGCACATCCCGGTAGGGAAGCAGGGGGCGCTTACCGGATGGCCAGCACCTGGAGGACACTCATGTGGCCCTGGTCCGCTGCCCGCCGCCTCACCGCTCGTTGCAGGGCAACCAACAGGTTGGTTCGGCGATTCAGAAGTATGTGATAGAGGTAGGTGATTCTTTCCTGACGGTGGAGGTCAGGGAGGGATTCCCGTCTGGTCTTGTTTCGTCTGCTTGGCGCGCCCTCGCACCCATTCCCACTCCCCGTCTTTCTTTTCCTTTTGTCCCACTCCTACAAATTCCTCTGGGCTCCGGTCAAGTAAATGCCTCTTCCTCTGAGAAGCCCCCTGGACTTCCCCACAGCTCTCTGTTCATTTCCTAATAAAGGTTCTTTTTAAGTCATAGAGTCTAGAGAAGCCGGCCTGGCCTGCCCCGACGCTGGTTCCAACCTTGTAGCCCACACAGTGCCTGGCACACAGTAGATGCTCAGTAAATAACTAATAAACTCGTAGACAGATGGCAAGATTCCATCCAAACCTCAACATGCCAACACTCTTCCCATCTCCCACCAATTTTGGTTGTTTTGTTTTCTGTACTAGATATGGAACTCAGGGCCTCTCCACCCTACCTCCTCAGCCCTTTGATTTTTAAATCTTAATTTGAGACAGTGTCTTGCTAAGTTGCTGAGGCTGGCCTTACATGTGTGATCCTCCTACCTCAGCCTCCTAAGTAGCTGGGGTTACAGGTGTGCGCCTGCGCTAGCTGTTTTTGTTTTTGTCTTCTGCAGTACTGGGTTTTGAACCCAGGGGTGTTCTGCCACTGAGCTGCACCTACAGCCCTGGATATTTTTTACTGTGACCCAGGGTCTTGCTCGATTGACCAGGTGGCCTCTAACTTGCAATCCTCCTCGCCCCGCCTCCCAAGTCACTGGGATTACAGGCATGTGCCACCACGGCCAACCCCCCCCCCATGGTTTTAGCAAAACTTTGGAGGCGAGCTCTGCCTGGGGAAGCCCTGCCCCAGGAGGCAGCATCTCCCCAGCCCCGTCTGGGGTCCAGAGACCTTCAGTCCAGCCATTCATTGGCTTTGGGGTTCAGCCAGAGGGAAGAGGACCCCAACACCAGGGCAGCCGCTGGCTTAGCACCCCGAGGAGGGAACAGGGCCTGGCCTCCGCTGTGGGCCTCACCTGCTCCCGGGAGGGGTAGTAGGAGGCGCAGATGACCCTCCGCAGCCGGCTGACGTAGCTACCAAACAGGGTGACAAAAAAGCACAGGCCGTACGCGGCACCTGGGGGCACAGCGGGGTGGACGGCCGCTGTGGCACCAGGCTCCGGCCACACCCTGCCCCCTCCCTGGGGAGCGCTGGGTACCGATGACCAGATAGCCGGTGCTGTCCGGTTCCGAGGGCCGCAGGAGGCAGCGCCGCGACAGGAGGCTGACGTTGCCCTGTTGAAGGACGTCGAACGCCGACACCAGGTCGCGGTAGATGCTCCCCGCATAGCCAGTCCCCTCCACGGTTATAGACACTAACACAGGGCCTGGCACAGAGGCACCCACCGTGTGAGGGCCACTCCTGCACGGGCTGTCTACTGGGTGGAGAGGGTGCGACTGTGAACCCCTGCAGCCTGCCGCTCAGGCCTGGCCTGAACCCTCAGCCGGGGCCTTTCTTCTTTTCCCTGCTTTTCCCAGGAATTGATGTGCATGGGTGCCTGGCTACTGAGCTGCGTCCCCGGACCTTTCTATCTTTTATGTTGAGTCTGGGTCTCACTAAGTTGCTGAGGCTGGCCTCCAATTTGGGATCCTCCTGCCTCAGCCTCCTGAGCCCCTGGGATGACAGGCCTGGGCCACCTCTGCAGCTGGTACGGTCTCAGTCAGTGGCCTTGTAGGCGGTCAGCGTAGGCACGGTGGGTCTCATGTCCTACTTCAGTGACCCAGAGAGCCACTGTCATTCCATTAATCAGATGAAGCTCTGAGAGCTTCAGCAATCTGTGTGAAGCCACCGCCTCAAAACGGGACGGGGCTGGGATCTGAACCCAGGCCAGGGTGACGTGGGGCTTGGGTCTCTAGCTGCTCTGTCGTGCTATGACCTCAGCCTGGATACAGGGGTCACCGGGCAGAGGCTGGCCTGAAGGAGCGTGAGGAGCACTGACACGGGGACAGAGAGTGAGCCGGGGGAGAAGGTCCGAGGAGGAGCAGGAGGCCTCCCAGGGCGTCGTGGGAGGGCGGGGGCTCACTGCGGGCCACGATGTCCCCTTGCAGCTGGTACCGCGCCAGGTCGAGCACCCAGAAGACGGCGTAGTCCAGGGAGACCAGCAGCAGCACCAGGAGCAGGTGGCGGGTGAGGTTCAGCATCTCCAGGACGTAGAACACGCGCTCCCACCGCGACAGGAAGACGGAGCCTGCGGCGGGGCAGAGGAGGATCCCTGGACCCCCCCCAGACCCCCGCCCTGACCCGAGGTCCAGGCACAGGCGGGGCGTGGGCTGGGCGTGGGAGGGGACCTAACGGAGGGGACACCACTCAGGGTCTAATTTCAGACGGAGAGGGACAGGCGCTTGCCCTCGGGGACCCCCAGGCTGAGAGGGAAAGGTGGCCACCCTGGAGGACGCCATGGAGAGGGAAAGCGGGTGCTTCTGGGCGCAGGGAGGCAAGGAGGCTGGTCAGGGAGCGAGCAGGTCCTGCCCAGGGGACCTTCCTGCGAGGTGAGCCTCCCTGAGTCCTGGCCTCCCTCAGCCCTGGCCTCCCTGAGTCCTGGCCTCAGCCCTGGCCTCCCTCTCTCCCGTCCTCACCTGGCTGGATGTAGCGGGTGGCCTCGTGGGCGCTGAGCGGGAGCACCGTGGGCAGCCCCGCCACGGCGCGGGCAGCCTCCATGCGCAGAAAGCGGCGGGTGATGTAGACATTGTCGAAATCGTCCCAGTTCAGGTATGCGTAGCGGTAAAACAGGGCTCTGGCGGAGGCCGGGAAGCCCCTCAGCGCCCTGGGCGGCCCTGCTCCCGCCCCCTGGCCCCCAGCCCTCGCCGGGCCTCACTGGAGGTAGAGCAGCACCAGCAGCAGGGGCAGGGTGTAGCCCATCAGGGCCAGCACCTCCCGGGCGCGGAGCAGCTTGATGCTCACGGCCTCCTGGAGGTCCAGGGCCACCTGGGCCAGACTCCGAGAGGCGTTGAGGTCCACGGAGAAGTGGTGGGTGGCCGTCACGTTGAACTCAAACTCCTGACGCACGCGGTCGATCATCTTCTTCACCGCTGGGCCCAGGACCAGGGAGGGGTCAGCGGGGACAGGTGGGGGAGGCAGAGCCCTGGTCCAGGGCCCAGAGAGCAGCCAGAACCTCGGGGGCTGGGCCTCCAGGGCGCAGAGCCTCTACTCAGGTGCGCGGAGCAGTCGGCACCCTGCAGTCAGCTCCATCACCAATGATCCCGTGGCCTGAGCTGGGGGCAGGTGACCCTGACCCTGTCCCAGCCCCTGCTCCCACAGACCCCCCTTCCCTGGGCCTCAGGGTCTCAACCTGGGCAGCGTGGACAGTGGCCTGGGTGACCTCTCCAGGGCCTTTCCTGCTCTTGCATTTTCGATTATGGACTGGGAGATGGGACCGGAAGTGGCCACACCTGGAAGAGGAGGGCGCCGGGGGTCACTCACGGGTGCCGATGGTCTTGCGCAGGAAGGGCTGGATGTAGTTGGGGAGGACGCAGAACACCTGGACCACTGGGGGGCGGGGTGGCTGAGCATCAAGAGGAGGGGCAGAGGCACCTGCCCACCAGCCTGCAGGGACCCCCCCCTCACAGGGCCCTTGGGCTTCCCCTTCTACTGATCAGCCTCCACACTTGTTCAAACCCTGTAGCCTCGCCCCGTGGTCCCCTGCCCTAATGTTGGTCCTCTATCAAGCCCAGTATTTTTTTTGGTACCGGGGATTGAACCCAGGATGCTTAACCCCTGAGCCACATCCCCAGCCTTTTTATATTTTATTTAGAGACAGGGTCTCCCTGATTTCTTGGGGCCTTGCTACGTTGCTGAGGCTGGCTTTGAACTCAAGATCCTCTGGCCTCAGCCTCCCGAGCTGCTGCAATGTGCCACGGTGCCCAGCATCTTATTGGTTCTATATTCCTTCCCCACTACTGGTCGTCCTAGGCCACCTTCCTCCTGGACCTTGGAGTTCCCCCCCAGCCCCACCCATGTTCCCTCTTCCCCGGGGAGCCCTGTTCCTCACGGCTGGCCAGGCCACAGAGCACCAGTTTGAAGGGCGTGAGCACGTAGCACAGGTGGTAGGCCTGTGGTATGGCCTTCATGCAGTTGTCCTTCCCTTGGTCAAACACGCGCGCACACTTCTGGTAAGGGTTGCCCAGCTCCGAGTTGCACACGTCCCCGATGTGGAGGAGCCAATACCACACGTTCCGCAGGGCCCTGGCTGGGGGCAGTGTGGGGCTGGCACCAGGCGGGACAAAGCCACCAAGCAGCACCCAAAGTTGGAGAGGCCTGCGTTCAGGGGCCTGGCTGTGCTGTGTCCAGTCAGCAGTAGCCAGCACCCAGGGGCCCAGGCAGGTCTGGACAGGCTGGGAGTGCAGAGTCTAGGTGCACTTTGACCTCCACAGCCAGGTCTGCCCAAGCGCTCACCTACGTGTTTCACACCGTCCATGATCGCCCGGAAAAACTTGCGGACCCGGTCGGCCACCACTTTGGCCCTCTGGGCTATAGCTTTAATCTTGCCTAGAGCACCTGAGGGACAAAGGACGAGAGCACTGCGGGGTCACCTCCTCCTGCAGGGACTGGTTCTCGCCATTCCCCAGGGACAGGGAGGAGACAGGGGCCTGGGAGGGTTCAGGGAGACCCCTGTCCGGGCCCATCTAGCTCTAAGGCCAGACCACTGTCTCAGCAGGGAGCTGAGGGGACCCTAGGGCGAGCTGGGGGACCAGGCCGCGAGGCGGGCGGGGCTTACTGACGAGGGGCTGCTTGGCCCGCTCCAGCACTTGCGCAGTCTGGTTCAGGGCCAGCTCTGCCCCGCAGGCCACCGCCTCGCTGGCCCTGGTGAAGTTGCGCAGCGTGTTGGCACAAGGGCCCTGGAGCACCAGCCCGAAGGCGGCCAGCAACAGCAGCGTCTGTCCCTGTTCTGGGGACAAAGCGCCATCACAGCCAGGACCCTACCCGAGGCGAGGGAAGTCCCCTCCCAAGGCCTCAGGATACCCGGGCCCCCTCCCTGTCCCCTCCCAGCTGACCCCTCCTGGCTGACCTTCAGCCTGCCCCCCTCCTGGCTGTCCCCTCTGGGCTGTCCCCTCAGCCTGCCCCCCCTCCCAGCTGTCCCTTCTGCCTGTCCCCTCGGCCTGCCCCCCTCCTGGCTGTCCCCTCTGGGCTGTCCCCTCAGCCTGACCCTTCCCGGCTGTCCCCTTGGCCTGCCCCCCTCCTTGCTGTCCCCTCCTGGCTGTCCCCTGGACCTGTCCCCCTCTCTGCTGTCCCCCCAGCCTGCCCCCTCCCGGCTGTCCCCCTCCCGGCTGTCCCCTCGGCCTGCCCCCTCCCGGCTGTCCCCCCGCCCGCCCGGCGCGGGCTCACTGGAGAAGGCCTGGGGCAGCATCAGGAGGACAGTGGTGCGGACCTGGCGCGAGAAGCCCATGCCCAGGCCCAGGAAGGCGGCCAAAGTGACGGTGCCCACCAGGCAGCCCCAGGGGCTGTGCCCCTCCACCAGGAGCTCCAGGAGCCCGTAGGCCGTGGCCAAGGACAAGCCCAGGGCGAAGGCCCCAAGGCTTCGGACCAGAGCCCGCGCCCTGCCAGGCTCCTCGGCCCCCAGGGGCAGCGCGGCGTCCTCCATGTCTTGGGCTGTGTCCGGGCTCGGCCCCAGGTTCCAGGCCTGTTCTAAGGTTCTGGAGCCTGTGTCCGGAACCCCTCCCAGTTCCAGTGACAGGCGGGGGAGCGAGGCCTGTGACCTTCCCCACAGACGGGGACGCGGCTGTGCTGAGGCAGGAGGCAGGGCCTCTCCCTCTCGCGGGGAGTCTGAGGAGGTCGGAGGCGACTTCTGGGATGGGGTTCGGGGTCCCCCAGAGCCGACTGATGACCATGAAACACCAGCCAAAGGGAGCAGAAGGACAGGGGACACTGCCCCATACCAGTGAGCCGGTCACCTCCGCCTTCCCAGCACCCAGCCGGCCTCACCCCGTCCCCGGGGGCTCCTCCATGTCCCCACCCCCCCACCCAGGCCCCAGCCCTGGCCTCCTCCCTTCCCTCCTGCCCCTTTTCTCCAGGGTCCCTATACACCTCCAGTGTCCCCCCAGCTCCCCCAGCCTCTCCCCTGCAAGCCCCGCCCCAGGAAGCCCTCCCAGGTCGGGGGAGCTGAGGGCTGCACCCCGCCCTCCCAGCTGTGCACCGGCTGCTGAGCTGGGGGCTGCCCGCCCCCTGTCACCAGTTCCTGTGGCGCCTGCCCGGCCAGTTTCCGGTCACTGCTTTCCTGCTGGGAGCAGGCACTGGGGGACTCCTGGCCATAGGTGAGGGTGGAGGCAGGAGGTCAGGGGGCGGACAGCACTGGACGGACCTGTCGGCTGACCTTGGACTTGACCCACGCCCTAGGCCTCTTCCAGCTCCTGGTGAACCCCATGGACATCTACGAGGAACAGAAGATGGTGGCCATCTACGGCTTGGTGGGTCAGTGCTGACCACGGGCGGGGGCGCTTGCGGCCGCCCAGTCTCGGTGGCTGGGAAGGAATCAGAGCTTGGTTTCCTGGGTGCTCAGCCTCCTCTTGGCCTCCGGGGGGGAGGCCCGGAGGGAAGAGGCCCAACCTAAGAAGGCTCCGTCCTGTCCTGGGCCTTCGCGGGTCCCCACAGCGGGAGGGACCCCCGACTGCCCACCCCATCTCCCTCCTCACCCCCTCTCTTCTGAGCTCCTGGCCTCTCCTTCTCCTCCTGAGAAGGGAGATGGTCCCTGCGTTCATTCAGCATCACTGAGCGTCTGCGGGGCTGAGCCGCGGCAGGACAGGCGCCCACTGGTTCCAGGGGAGAGAGTGACAGTCAGAAGGGCACTCCTGGGGGGGGTCGAGCTTGTGCAGAGCCTCAGCCTAAGGTGAGCCAAGCCCTGGGTTCAGTCCTAGGACGGCAAACAGGAGAGGAGGAAAGAAATCAAAAGAAAGAAAGAAAGAAAGAGAGCATTTCTGATGGTGACAAATGGCATGAAGATGTGAGCTGGGGAATGTGACAGAAAGGGGCTGAAGGGCCCTTAGGGAAGGCAAGTCAGAGAGGGTGACCCCTGACACACAGTGAGGCCAGGAGAGAGGGAGGCAGAGGGTCACACGCGCCAGGCAGCTCTCTGGCCCCCGAGCCACACCCCCAGCCCTGAAGTGACATCGGAATGCCGGACTGCAAGAACCGAAAACCCACCTAAAAGTGGTCTAACCATAGAGGAAGTTTATTATCGCACTTCACGAAGAGGTTCGAGGTACGGTGGTTTTGGAGCGTGCATAATTAAACAGCTCAGCAACCCCATCAAAGAGCCAGGTTCCTGGGCTGGGGATGTGGCTCAGGGGTCGAATGCTAGCCTAGCATGCATCGAGGCCCGGGTTCAATCCCCAGTACCACAGACAGCAACAGAAACAGACCCGGGGTCCTTCTCTCTTTTCTCTGTTGATCTTAATCCATCCATCACTCCACTTCAGGTTACAAAATGGCTGCAGCAACTCCAGGCATCACATTGCCATACGAAAGACCAGAAAAGAGAGGAAGGAATTTCCCTTTCTTACATCCCTTTTATGGAAGTAGGAAAATTTCCCTTTAACTTCCCTGGCAGGCTTTCTCTCACATCTCTTTGAGCAGTACAAGGCACACCCTTTCCTGAACCTGTCCTAGGCAAGAGGAATGGAGTTAGCAGTGCCACCAATTTATTGAAAGAATAAACTAGAATCTTTGGTCAGAAGGCCAAGACCAAGACCACAGAACAAATCACTACATTGTGTGTGTGTGTGTGTGTGTGTGTGTCTGTGTGTGTGTGTTACCAGGGATTGAACCCAGGGGCCCTCAACCACTGCACCACATCCCCAGCCCTTTTTATTTTTTATTTTGAGACAGCGACTCACTAAGCTGTTTATGGCCTCACTAAGTTGCTGAGGCTGGCCTCCAAGTTGCCATCCTCCCGTCTCAGCCTTCCAAGTCCCTAGGATGACAGGCTTGCGCCCCTGTGGGCTGACCTTGGGCCCACTTTTCCGCTGACCACCGTGTCCACACATGTTCAGACCCTTAGCTTTCCAGGTACTTTCTTGGGGAAGACCCAGTCCTGCTCCAACATTCAGGCTTCATTTTTAGGGATGAAGCAGTCCAGGATTTCAAGGTCACACCCATCCTCCAGTGCCCCTCCCCCTCAGCCTGGCCCCGCTGCGGGTGGGGGGCTGCGGTGAGGAGGGGCTGGGCCGCTCTTTCACTTTTTCCTCCACTTCCTTCCCTTGCTGGCTCTTCTGATGTCAGAAGGGGGATTAGAAGAATCAGAGGAAAGGGGACAAAGTCTGAAGTCACCAGGGCTGATACAATTCCGCCACCAGGGCCCTCGAGTGGCAGGCAGCCCCGGCTTCCCTGGGCCCATTTATGGTCTCCTTGGAGGCTCTGTGTCGGCCCAGTTTCCGGCAGAGGGCGGTTCTATCTGGATAAGCTCCAAGGAAGCCCCTTGGCCCTCTTCCTTGGGGGTCCCCCCCAGGCTGCCTCCTGCTCGCAGGGCCACACGGGTGGCTCCGGGCTGCCGTCTTCCAACCCCCTGGCCTGCGGAACGAGACAGCGGGCACCATGTCTGCCCTCTCCCTGCCCTGGACTCTCCACTGAGGCCCATGTGACTCCCCTTCTCTCCGTAAATGACTCCTGCCCGTGCCAACCACTCTACTCCTTGAGAAAACTCACGTTTCTGGTCTTTTTATATAAATTAGCTGGTGGGGGAAGGAAAGACTCATCTTGCTCTTTATTTTGGTACTAGGGGTTGAACCTAGGGCTGGTTAACCACTGAGCCACATCCCCAGCCCTGTTTTTTACACCTTTATTTTTATTTGTTTATTTCTCTGTGGTGCTGGGGATCGAACCCAGGGTCTCACGCGTGCTAGGCTGCCGGGCGAGCGCTCTGCCCCTGAGCCACGACACCGCCACCCCAGCCCTTTTTTATATTTAATTTAGAGACAGGCTCTTTCTGTGTTGCTTAGGGCCTTGCTAAATTGCTGAGGCTGGCTTTGAACTTGTGATCCTCCTGCCTCAGCCTCCCAGCCCCTGGCATGAGGTGGGCGTCACGGTGCCCTGCCTTGGTTTTTCTCTTTTGATAAACCTAAAAAAGATACCAAAAAGCTCCGTGGGGCTTTTTGTTGTTGAAACACAGGGCAATTATTTGTCAACTATTGTCCTCGGCTGGCGTCTCTGGCCGCAAGACCAGGAGCACAGGACAAGTCCCTTTCGATGTCCCGTAATACCATGATTGGTTGAGACAGGTCCAGACTTACCCGCCAGGGGCCAGGGCAGGACCAGGCCGCTGCCCTTGAACAAAACCCAAGCTGTGTTAGCAAGAGAGAAGGCAGGAAAAGTGCAGGGTGGCACCCGCCGGGCTTTGCCACAAACCTGTATGACCAGGTGGGGCCGGCGCTGGGGAAGAGGGGAGGGGCAGCCAGGGCACCTGAGAGGAGCCATGGCAGCCGGGTGGGTGGACACGGCGGGCGACGGCCGGGGAGCGTGAGATCACTTCCGAAGGTGGGCAGGGGCCCGAGTGCCAGGATCTAGGGGCCTTCCCTGTCCAAGAGTCTGGGCTTGACCCACCAGCAGGGAAGAAAATCACGCATGATTCCAGGCTGGGACGGTTAGGATCCGACTTATGCTTTTTTTTAAAAAAAAGGTAGAGCACCTGGTCCGGGAAGTTCCAGGTCCTGGGTTTGATCCCTGGCGCCACCACAACCAGGAAGTTTCTGGTCCCTGTGAGACGTCTCGGGGACCCCGAGAGGACAGTGGAGATGGAACAAGGACGTCGAAGGGCTTGGGCTTTGCTTTGACCGCCACGGAGCACACCCTGCCCAGGGCACAGGACCCTTCTAGGCTCCTTGACCAGCGTGAGCTGGGCCTGGGACAGCACTGACTCATCTCCAGGCCCAGCTGACGCGTCCCCTCCTTTGTCCACCCCGCCCTCCTCGGCTCCTGGCTCAGAGCCTGGGAGTCACTTGTTGACGTGAGGTCTGCTCCCTGGGTCATGAGCTTCGGCAGCTCACTGTCTCCCCGAGGCCACGGTGAGACGCAGGGGACACTGCTGAAGCCCACCAGGACGGGCAGGGCCCGGGCAGGAGGGCTCCCGCAGGGCAGAGACCGAGTGCTGTAGGTGACGAGAAGGGGAGAGCTGCCCTCTCTCCATCACTGAGCACGAGGGCCTTTTCCAGAATTTTCCCCTTGTCTTCTCTGCTCTTTCGTCACTTAGAGTAAGTGTGACTCCAGTGTCGCCCTCCCTGGCACGCACAGGCATGCCCATACACACGCGCGCCCGTCAGCGACCATGACGCTTCTGTCTCTAGCCCCCTCTCCCTGCCCCTCCGGAGACGGGCTCTCTGTAAATGGCTGTTGAATGGACGAGTGGCCCAGAAGGGCCACCCGAGCCAGTGGGGACGGTCCAGCAGGGAGTGGGGACAGGTGGGGGCTCTGGTAAACGTGGCGGGCGAGGCGGCTTCCTCCCCTGCCTCAGCATCCCCTGGGCTCTCCTGACAGGCTTGGGAGCCATCGGCTGGGGGACGTCCCCTCACATCCGCTGTGCCAGCCTCCTGCTGGTGCCCAAGATGCTGGGCAAAGAGGGCAGGCTGTTCATCCTAGGATACGCCTTGGCTGCCATCTACGCAGGTGAGGGGTGTTGCTGAGCCCCAGTGAGTGACACTGGGGGGAACGTCCGATGGGGACCGGGCCTGGTGACATCTGAGCTGTGGCAGCTCACAGGGTGCCCCTCACCCCCCGCCCCCCACCTCCCTAGTTTACCAGGAGAAAGAGTCCAGGCTTCTGGGCCCGTCACGGCGCAGTGCTAGGAGGGGCTGCTCCTGGCAGAGGAGCTGGGGATGCGTTTGAGAAAGTGCCGGCCCCACAGGGAAGTGACCGACGGGGGCCTCTTCCTCCAGGGCCGGTGGCCAATCTGCAGCACAACCTCCACGAAGTGATAGCATCTCTGGGCTGCACCGTGGAGCACCAGATCAAGAACGCCCGCGCCGCCTGGCGCGTCTCCACCGCCCCCCTGCGAGCAGTGTTCAAGGACCTGCTGGTCAGGACGAGGCCTGGGGGTCCCTTTCCCTGTGGCCTGGGTTTGCAGTTTCCTAGTGGGGATACGCCTAGTTTCTGGGGTTTTGTTTGTTGTGTTTTTTTATTTTTTTTCAGAACTGTCCCCAAACACTGCAGAACATGCCCAGACCTGCTGAGTGCCATGACACCCCCCTGTCATCCCAGAAACTCAGGAGGCTGAGGCAGGAGGAACACAAGCCTGAGCTCTACCTGGGCAGCTTAGCGAGACCCTGTCTCAAAATTTTTAAAAAAGTGAAAGGGCTGGGGACGTAGCTCAGTGACAAGCACCCGGGTTCAGCCCCAGCCTCATGCCCCGTCCTGGGGCACTGAGTTCCAGGAAACCCCTGCCCCTGGTTAGGACAGGCCCCACGTATCTTTCCAAATACCTGAGTGGGCCGAGCTCCGAGTGGATGAGCCAGAATGTTGGGAATGGCGCTTGGCCTTGGAAGAGCGGGCTTTGAAGTGCTGAAGAGATGGGATGTCGGGGAGACGGGACCCCAGGGACTGGGGAGGTGGGGATTCAGGTGGCATGATGATCCGAGAGGTCGGTGCTGAGGGGTGAAGCCCAAGGGCCCGTAAGGATGTGGAACGAGAAGCCTGAGAGGGACCGGAGGCCTGGGAGGTCAGTGGGCAGCTGGGGAGAGGGGAGGCCTCCCGGCGCCGTGAGCCGTGGGCCGCTGGGAGGAGAGGCCGAGCCGTGGGCGAGCTCCCTGAAGGCGGGAGCATGACCCGGTGAGGGAAGGCTGGGGAGCAGAAGGACCGGACCCCACGCCTCCTGCTCTCCTCCCTCCAACCCCAGAGCAGCAGAGCATCGTTGAGAGCAGAGATGAAGAACATTTCCACCTCCTTTGAGGACCTGGATGCCCAGGTGAACAGTGAGGCTGGCTTCGTTCCTGAGGACGCAGCTCAAGGTGTCCAGGCCCGCGGGGCCCCCCGCTCCAGACTCCACCTCTCCACCCAGAAGATGTACGAGCTCAAGACCAAGCTGCGCTGCTCCTGTGAGGGGGCCCCGGGGAGCACAGGGAGGGGCAGCCACAGCGCTGAGGGCCAGGTCAGGGCGTGGGGACCTCAGACACCGCCACCCCTTCCTGCAGATGTGGTGAACCGGGCCATACTCAGCTGCCGCCGCTGGTTTGACCAAAAGCATAAGGAGTGCATGCGGCGAATCTCGGTCCCGCTCTTCAACCACTTGCTGTGCCTGCCCATGAAGTTCAAGTTCTTCTGTGACATCGCCAAGGGTCAGCACGTGAGAGCAGGGTGGGAAGCCGAGTCCTAGGGGACCTCCGTAGGGGTGAGGCAGGAAAGCAGTCATGCGGAGAGGGACCCACCCAGCTCTGTGACCCCAGTGACTTACAGCCAAACCCCGCTCTGCCTCTTCATCTGAAGGATCCGCCTCAGAGTGCTCACTGTTTTTGTCCCAGGTGCTTAACCCCTGAGCCACATCCCCAGCCCTTTACCGTATTTTATTTAGAGACAGAGTCTCTCTGAGCTGCTTCGGGCTCAGTTGCCGAGGCTGACTTTGAATTTGCCATCCTCCTGCCTCAGCCTCTCAGGCTGCTGGGATTACAGGTGTGCGCCACCTGGCTTTTTTAGGGGTTTTTGAGGACGTAAGGATATAATGCACCTGGAGCAGGTAACAGAGCTGGTACGGAGGGGAATCCTCATCAGTATCTGGCAAGGTTAGGAACAGGTGAAAATGGCAGTGGGGGAATCAGACCTTGTTTCCGGAAGGAAAAATCCAAAGGTGGGGAGGAGGAAATCAGTGTGGTAGATCGTCACGGACAGAGAGACGGAAAAATCTAAAAATCAGGCTGAAGCGGCTCACAGGAGGGTGGGCAGGCCAGCCAGGCCCAGGCCTGCAGGGCTCAAGAGGAGACACTGACCTGGTCCCACCGTCCGTCAGTGATGGAGGTTTGGTGTCGCAGTCGCATCCCAGTGGAAGGCAACTTTGGGCAGACCTACGACTCCCTCAACCAATCCATTCATGGTCTGGATGAGGAATTTTCAGCCAATATTGACATCAAGGTAGGAGACGGGGATGTGGGTGGATGTGTGGGGACAAACAGGGAGAAGGGGGTCAGCGTTAGAGAGGAAAGACAGAGAGGCCCACGGAAGAGGTGCCTGGGGTGAGAGGGGAACAGGAGGGAGGGACGATGGCATGTGTGGGGCCATCACGCGGAGACCGTGGTGGGCATGGACCTGGCTTGGAAATGGTCAGCCAGGTAGAGACGGTGTGGGCTAATACAGGTGCAGAGGAGCAAGACTGTCATAGAGCAAGGTGAGCAGATAAAGGGACAAGTCCTGAAGGTCCTCAAGGCTCCTGGGCATGCATGGAAGAGGCTGGCGTGGCCGGGCTGCAGGAGGCTGCTCTGCACGTGTCCCCGCAGGAGGAGAGGCAGGCCGCGGTGCTGGGCGTCAACCTGAGCTGGCAGCACGTGAGCACGGAGGTGCGGGACTACGTGCAACGGCAAGAAGCCCGGCTGGAGTGGGCCCTGGGGCTGCTGCACGTGCTGATGTCCTGCGCCTTCCTGCTGGTCCTCCACTCGTGAGCCGCCCCTTCCTCCGCCGGGCGGGAGCCCCATGCTGAGGGAGGCTGTCTAGGGGGAAGGACAGAGCCCATTCCCGGCTCCGAGCCCCAGTGCCATTTGCCTCTGGTTTTGCCTTTTGTATGATCCCGGGTTGTTGTTTACAGAAAGTCAAAGGATGGGTGGCATTTTTGCAGGAGGAAGCGTTACCCAGGTTCCCACCATCTTAAAAGGGCAACGGCCTTCATTTATCTACCTCCTTCCAGCCTTTATCCCAATACTGACTTTTTTCTTTAACATTTAGCTCTGACTTTTGATTTTTCTCTTGCCCTTCATATTCCCTTGGCTCTGACTTTGTGCCATTTTTATCGTCCAATTTTGCTTTCATTCTCTCCTGCCTGCTGCGTTGGCGGCCACGGTCCCTCCGTCTAGAACAAAGTCCTCCACCCCACCCAGCCTGGCGTCCAGCGGGGCTGCCCTGGGCCTCTCTCTGCTCCGGTTTCCCTGCCGACTTCTGGACCCTCTATTTCCGGTCTCCACCCCCAAATGCCTGAGATGGGCAGAGGCTGGGCAAGGGCAGCCATGGGGGCCCTTGCCCTCTGTCCCCGTTCACGAGGCTCAAGGGACGGAAAAGTGAATGGTTCCGTGTGCACCCAGGGCCTGGGGGAGGACAAAGGTGAATGAGCCATGTTCCTGCCCTCCAGATACTCCTGGCCTAGTTCTGTGGTGAAAGCCCGGAAGGCCGAGATGGCTCTGAGGGCCAGACCAGGAACTGGCTATTGGGACAGGTGTGAGACCTGAGGAGGTGCCTCTGGAAGGGCCAAAACTGGGTTCCAAAAGGCAGCATGTGAGGGGCCACGGTCAAGGAAAGGAAGGGTGAGGTCTTGAACAGGCTCTTGGTTATCTGCAGGGTGTAGAGGGCAGAGACGGGGGTGGAGGACTGGGACAAATGTGGAAAGCCCTGCAGGAGGGCCCTGATCTGGGGGTGGTTGCAAGATGGCAGCCTGGGAGCCGGGAAGCCAGCCTGAGTGAGAAGTGAGGGAGCCGGCCTGGGGGTGGAGTTGGCAGGGCAGGAAGTTGGCCTGCGATGGAAGGAGGAAGGACAAGTGCACAGCAGTTCTCAGAGCTAGCTTGGGGAGGGAAGGAAGGAGGCACAGAGTCAAAAGCCATTTCCAGGCTTTCTACCTGGGTGAGGTCATGCACCAAAGGGACAGGAAGCCCCAGCAGGGTAACAGTAGGTCTCTCCACCAGGGGGCGCTCCTACTCTGCCTTTGCGTTCATAGTATTTCTAACAGGCAAAGATGGGACATTTACAGGGTCCCAGGACCAACCGCGTTGGAATTTATGTTTCACACTTCACCGAGTTTATTCAATGGACTTTCACAGTTGAGAATACATTCCCAACAACTAACATTTTTCCCTTAGGGAACTGAAGCATTGTGTGGGATTGGGGGAGACACATAAAGGATGGCTACACATGCCCCCAAGCCCACACCACGGTGGAACTCGGGGGGAGCCAGGCAAGGGCGAGAGTGCATGAATGAGCCAGGGAAAAGGAAAGTGGTAGCTTTGGATGAGTTTTGCTTGAGGTAGGAGACGTGCTGTGGGCAAAACCGAGAGGCAGGGACTTGGGGAGAGAACGCGGGAGTCACGGTGTGCGATTCCCGCCACCTGGAGGAGTGTCTCTGTGCCTCGCATGATATTCGTCCTGCCAGATGCCCGCAGCCCCGACCTCACACGTGCACACCCACCTCTGTCCAAGCCACCCCTCCCCTCCTCAAGCCCCTGTGGCTCAGCAGTCACGAGGGTGGACAGCTGGAAGGCAGGGCCAGAGCCTCTTCCCTCGTCATGACCAGCACTTAGCACAGAGCCCAGAACCTGCGGGTGCTCAGGGAACCCTGGTTGGTGGGCGGCTCAGTGTCTGGTCGGGTGGTGAGGAACCCTGGAGCATGGCACATCCCGAGCCACCCGTCGACAGGTGCTTCTCCTACATGGACAGCTATAACGGGGACATTCGCTTTGACAACATCTACATCAGCACCTACTTCTGCCAGATCGACGAGCGCAGGAGGAAGCTGGTGCGCACTAAGCCCTGCCTTGCCGTGTGTCCCCGTGGGCTTCAGCTCCAGGAGGGCGGAGGGGAGAGGGCAAAGGCCCCGGGGTTCCTCTGTCGGCTCTTTTCCAGGGTAAACAGACTCTGCTGCCCCTCCGCAAGGCGGAGGAGAAAACTGTGGTCTTCCCCTTCAAGCCCACCATCCAGGCCCAAGAAATGAAGAACCTGGTGAGGACAGCGAGGGCGCAGGACTGGGGGCGCAGCCACAGGGTGTTGAGGGTGGGGAGCAAAGGGCACCCGAGGGTGCTCCCTACCAGGGAAGGTGGTGGCCCAGCCCTACCCTGGGCTCCTTGCGCAGGGGAAGGAGCTCCTGGGCACGCTGCCCATTGCGCTGCTGCTGCTGCTGCTGTGCGGGCTGGACTGGGCGCTCTACTCGGTCTTTGACACCATCCGCCAGCACTCCTTCCAGCAGTACTCCTTCCGCAGTGAGCCTGCCACCCCCACCCAGGCTCTGCAGAGTCCCTGGGGAACTCCCACCCACCCACTCACCTCCTCCTGCTTCTTTTGCTCTGCTTCCTGTGGCTCCTTGTCCTCCCAAGGTCAAATGTCAGCCCTGCCAACTGACCGCTGTCACCATGGGCCTCAGCCAACCCCGTACACTTACAATAGGAAGGAGTTAGGATTCCCTGAAGTCCTAAACCAGGCAAGGCCGAGCATGCCTGCAATCCCAGAGACTCAGGAGGCTGATGCAGGAGGCTCCCAAGTTAGAGCCCAGGCTGGGCAACTTCAAATAAAAAGGGCTAAGGACGGTGGCTCAGTGGGAGGGCACTCCTGGGTTCCACCAAAGGAAACTTCTAGTATGGACTCCTCCCTCACCTCCAGTCCCCGCCTGCCCACCTCTCTACCCACTTAACCCCACTCTTTCCTGACCCCCTCATCTGGCCTCAGGCAGTCATAAACTGGAGGTGAAGGTAGGGGGAGACTCCATGCTTGCCCGGCTTCTTCGGAAAACCATTGGGGCCCTGAACACCTCCTCAGACACAGTTGTGGAATCAAACAACCTGCGTGAGTGATGCCGGAAGTCTGGATCAGACGAATGGGGGGGGGGAACGTTGCTGAAAGCTGGGTTCCTGTGCCCCATAGCAATGATGAGGACATGATTTTGAGAAAAAGGAAAAAGAAGGTTTGCTTTGCTAGCAAATGAGAAACACAGGGGACTCCTGTCCCAAAAGCTGTGATTCTGCCCATCAGCAGGAAGAGGGAGCTTTTTAAAGAGGTGACTCCAAGTCTACATTCCACGTGTTCTCCACGGAGGGTAACTCACTGGCTAATTTGGGAGATAGTTATTTCTGAGATCTTCTGTTACCCTCCCCAAAGTCTGGATGACTTCGTTCCTATGGTGGGTGTGTACTGGGGACAGATAACTCTGCCAAGGATGGGGAACAAAGGTAATCCTGTTTCCCCTGAGATTAGGGAGGGGAGGGATTAGGGAGGGGCAGGGAGAGAGGAGGAGAAAGAAATGTCCATTTTAAAAATAGGTTGCAGTGGCAGAGCAGCAAGGGCTGTATTCAGCATAAAGTGGACACTGTTACTGGGTCAAAAGATCCAAGGTAAAGAGCTGAGGGACTGGGCTGGGGACGGAGCTCAGATGGTAGAGAGCCTGCCTTGCATGCACAAGGCCCTGGGTTCCATCCTCAGCACCAAAAAAAGAGAGTTGAGGGACTGACTGGGCCTGGGGTGGAGAGATGGGGCTGGCATGCTTGAGCTGGAGGAATCGGCACATCCTCAAGGACAGCTTGGTCAGAAAAGTCCAGTCTGGGGTCTAGTGTCTTGGGGCCACAGGACCCAGCCCTCTACAGCGGTGCTGTCCAACAGAAGTTTCTGCCGTGATGTGGATTTTCAGGAGGGGTATCACGTCAAGCAAACAGCCCGATGGTCTAGTAGCTTCCACATTGGGCAGGGGAATCCAGTCCTGCCCTGCGCCTCCCACAGGGCTAGGGAGTCAACCAGGCCCTGACCTGCTGACAGGCCTCCCCCCTTCCTAGCCTGCCTGCCCCAGCCCGTGTGCATGGACGCCAGGGCCTACTGGAGGGCCTCACTGCCCATTGTCCTGCTGGTGTGTCTCTGCCTAGCCCAGGCTTTCGGCTACCGGCTCCGGAGGGTCATTGCAGCCTTCTACTTCCCCAAGGTATGACCCTCCCCAGACCTTTCCAGGCCCACACGCACACGTGCACGCACACACGCACACAGCTCCCTACAACGCCATTTCCCCCCTCCACACTGCTACCGTCGTTGAACTCCTCTCCCTCCCCTAGCGAGAGAAGAAGCGGGTCCTGTTCCTCTACAATGATCTATTGAGGAAGAGAGCGGCTTTCACCAAACTGAGGAGGGCTCTCATCATAAGGCGAGCTCAACAGCAGAGGGGCCCAGTAAGTCCAACCCTGTGCGCCCCGCGGCTGTGCCTGGCACCGAGGACTGTGGGACAAGGGCCATCCCCCTCCAGTCCACTAAGCTCCCACCAGAGGCCCTAGGCCTACAGGAACTGAGGGTCACGATTCATGCTAGAGCAGTGTCCATCCCCAGACCCAGGACTAGCCCAGTGTGAGATGGTCCGTGGGCCATCTGGAAGCAGGAAGAGAGCGGATCAGAATCTGGGTGCAGTGGTGTACACCCCTAATCCCAGTTACTCAGGACGCTGAGGCAGGATTCTACGACTGAGGGCAGCCCGGGCCATTCAGCAAGGCCTTGACTCAAAATTAAACAGACAAAAATATAAAAGGGCCGGGGATGAGGCTTAGTGGTAGAGCACCCAGGTTCAGTCCCCAGCACTGAAAAGCAAAGACCTGATGCAGCCAGGCACAAGGAAAGCAAGAGGGATTCATCAGAAAGAGGGGACCAAGGCACAGCACTGGTTCTGCTGAGGGGACTTCAACTAGTTCAGTGTCGTTCAGGGGAGGGGAAGGGGGGGTCAGGAAGGCCTGCGACAGGCTCGTGTGGTGTATGGGCACAGCGCCGAGTCTGGAGTCTGGAGGACCAGGTTCTAGTGGACGTGTCCTTGTTAAGGAGCCCTAAGCTGGGCACGGGGGTGCGTGCTGTCAACCCAGCACTCCAGGAGGCTGAGGCCCGAGGATCACAAGTTTGAGACCTGTCTTGACAAACTCAGCAAGACCCCCAGCAACTTAGTGAGAACCTGTCAAAAACCAAAATGGGCCGGGACTTGGCTCAGAGGTAAAGAATTCCTGGTTCAATCCCTAGTGCCCAGGGAAAAAGTTGTATGACCTTGGCCAAGGTCCTCATTAGGCCTCATTTTCTTGCTCTGAAGAACGGGGAAGCCCTCTCACTAGAGATCAGAGTGGCCGGCAGATACCAAAAGGTCTGGATTTGAGCCCTAGCTCTTCCCAGTACTAGTATCACCACTGTGTGATCTGGGGCACCTTGTTTAACTGCTGTGCCTTGGTTTTTCCCTTCAGTGAAATGTGGTTAACGACTCCATCTGGTTTTATTTTTTTGGTACCAGGGATTGAACCCAGAGTGTTTAACCATGGAGCCACATCCCCAGCCCTTTTTATATTCCGTTTAGTTGCTTAGGGCCTCACTAAGTTGCTGAGGCTGACTTTCAACTCATGATCCTCCTGCCTCAGCCTCCTAAATACAGGTGTGCACCACCACGCCTGGCTTTCATCTGGCTGTTGTAAGGGTTACATGACATGGTTCTGGATGAGTGTTTGCTGTCATTGCCTACCTCTGGGCAAATGAACAACTCTCCAAGCATCAATTTTCTCACCTGAAACAGAAATGATGGTGATAACAATATCTGCCATACATGGTTTGTGTGTGTGTGTGTGTGTGTGTAGCATGCTGGGAATGGAAGGGGTCTCACAAGAGGCATCCTCTGTCTCTGAGCCATCCCCCCAGCCTATAAAGTTGCTTTTTGAATTGAGTTAATTTACTCCAGCCTTTCAGCGCAGGGCCCAGCATTATAAACAGAACAATGAATGGCAGCCACAGTGGTTTAGTCAACCCTCACAAAGTTCACAGAGATGAGAAAGCTCATAAGCCTTTTCCTCCAGTGCCTAAACCTCCCTGTCCCCCGTGACACACAATAGAGACCAAATGAATGTCTGATGGAAAAATGACTGTCCTGGGATTCCATGACCTTGTCCTGAAGGAAACTGGAAAGTGGTGAAGCACTTGTGTAGCCTGCACAGGCTCTGGGTTCCATCCCCAGCAACACACACACACACACACACACACACACACACACACACATACTGTAAGGGACATGCAAAGACCCAGACCTCAAGGGAGTGCCCAGTGCCATGGGCTGGGCTAAGGAGAAGGCGGACAGAAGAGGCAGTCTTCAGGGAGGTAGGACAGAGGCTACAGAGGGACAGATTATGGAAGCCTCTGAAGGCCAAACCCAGGAGAACTCCTGTAGTCTGGCAGGCAGAGAGGCAAAGAGGTACCTGAGAAAATGGCCTGTAGAGGAAACCCTGCAATTGTGGGGGGAAAGGGTGTGTGGGGGTGGGGAACCTAAAGATAACAAAGCTTGTCCTTTGGAATCAGGGGACCTGGATGGGGCCAGGTTTGATTTACTGTCCTCATGCCTTTAGAAGAGTCACTTCATCTTTCCAGAGAGTCACCTTTCTCACCTGTAAAGTGGGGATAATAATAGTCAGTCTGTCTGTCCTACCCACTTCTCAGCCTCACCGAGGGAACAAAATGAGATGATTCACAAATGCAAATGACAGTTGTTCTGACATATCCCTACGGTGGCCCTGGAGACCACAGCCTGCCCGAGCTCCATCCTGAAGTCGGGACCTACTGCCATAGGGCCTTCTTTGCCCAACCCAGTCCCCTCCAACACGTGGGCACCGTTAGTCCTCGGGACCTCAGACAGGCCTGTCCAGAGCCCCTGGCCATCCCTTTTTCCTTCCTCTCACTTCCCGACTGGCACTGACCACCGCCACCTCCTAACAGCGCCACCACCTGGTGGACACCCTGCACCACCGCTGCCCGCTCCTACGCCGCTGGCTGCGCCGGCGATGCGTAGTGTGCCAGGCGCCCGAGACACCCGAGTCCTACGTGTGCCCGACGCCAGAATGCGAAGCCGTGTACTGCCAGTCGTGCTGGAAGGACATGAAGAAGCTGTGCCCGGTCTGCACACCCCGCGAGGAGCTCTCCTCCTCTGCTTACAGCGACAGCAACGACGACCTGAAGTACGCCGAGTGAGGGGCGTACCTCTGGCTTCCGCCCACCTCCCCGTTTAATAAAACGTTTGCTGGCTCCTGCCGCCCGCGCTTCGCTGGGGTCTGGGATCGGGGACGCTGCCTAGCGGGCAGTCGGGAGAGCTACCCTCTTGACCCCCACGGGGCCGGGCCACGGACCTGAGGCGAAGCTCCTAAGGGGGCGCCGGGCGCCAGCCCGAGCGCGGGAGGGCAGCGCGCACCAGACCCGGCTCCCGGCACAGGCTCAGCTGAGCGCCGGGGGCGGAGCCGTCGCCGGGGGCGGGGCCGGGCTTCAGTGGGACCCCGCGAGACGGGGGCGGGGCCTCGCGGAGGGCGGGGCCTCGGGCGGAGCCTGGCTCGCGGCCCGGAGGGAGGGGGCGAGGCGGGGCCTGGTGGCCGTGCGGCTCGTGTGGGCGCAGCGAGCAGACCCGGCCGCCGCGGTCCCTCCGCGCGCGGTCCCGCACCTGCTGCCCTCGCCGGGCCCGGGGCGCCGCTGCCATGCGGCTGGCGCTGCTCTGGGCCCTGGGGCTCCTGGGCGCCGGCAGCCCTCTGCCTTCCTGGCCGCTCCCAAATATAGGTGAGTCCTCCACCAGGAATAGGTCGGGGGGCGGTCGGGGAAGAGGTTCAGGGGAATCTGGAGGCTTCCGAGTGCTAGGGTCAGGCGCAAAGACCAGCCCGAGAGCGGCCTGCCTGGTTGGCTGTCCCGGGCCTAGGGCCCCGTGACTTGGCGATGGAGGGCAGAGAGGAGGAGTGATGCTGGGGTCCCCCGCCCGGTCGTCCTTGGCGATGTCCCGATGTCCCGGCGAACACTTTCAGACTCAGATGCAGGCACCGAGGGGCCGTCCCAGTGCCCCCCTGGGGATCATGGAAAAGGGTCGCTCCTCCCCAGGACTGACGTCGTCGCTCTTCTGGGGCCTAGCTGACAGTTCCACCCAGTGCCGGGCTGACGAGTGGGCACGGTGCGTGGGGTTTAGTAAAGAGGATCCTTACCAGTCCCTCATCCCAGGCCTGGGCTTCAGGCACCCGTCACCCTGGTGCTGTGGCCACCAGAAGCCAGTCTGAGCGGGAGGGGCCGGGAGGAGCCAGGAGAGGGGAGCACTGGCCAGGAAAGAGGCTGGACACCAACTCCTCCTTGGAACTTTCACTTCCCACTGCTGTCTTGGGCCGGGGGCCGAGAGGGCAGGCGGGGGTGGAGTGTCCGGAGGACAGAGGGCCATTGGGAGGGGGGATGCTGCGGGAGGAAGCGGAGGCTGTGGGGAGCGGGTGTGTCAGACTGGACATGAGGGGTGTTCAGGGAGGCGAGGGTGTTTGCACTGCTCACCCAGAAATGGGCGTTCCCGACATTGCCCATGTGAAGGAAGGGGAGGGCGAGTGGGCATCCTGCCACAAGGCTTCGCCTAGTCCAAAGAGGGCGTTCTGGACGGCAGTGGTGTGTGGCGGGGGTAGGGGAAGAAGTGGGAACAGGGGAGGGTCCCTGGGAGAACCAGGGATTGGCCAGAGGGGGACAAGGAGGGGCCACAGGCTGGACAGGCTGAACTTCTTTCTCTGGGACTGGTGTATGGGTTGGTGGGTGGCAAGCGCTCATCTGGAGAGGAGGTGCCCTCCCCCCCACTATTTTCCTCTAAGTTCCGCTGTGCAGTGCGACAGCCCTTCGGACGCAGAGGGCCTTGGTGTGCTGGGAGCTGGTGGGTCTGGGTAAGGACTCCCTCAGCCCTCTCCTGGGAAACCCTGCAGGTTTCATGGAGGAACAGCAGGCCAGACCAGAGAGGGCCCCGAGTGGGCCCTGGGAGCCCCAGATCCTTCAGGACAAGGCCCCTATTGGCCTAGCAGAGGTGTTTCAGGTGAGCATCCTCTAACAAACATACACCCCATCCGACCCCAGCATCATCAGGTGTCTCAGGACCAAAGCTTGGCTGGGGAGCCAGTAAGTGACCTCATTGTAGCAGGTCCACTGCAGGTCCCACTCCCTCCCCCACCACACCCCAACACCTGGCTTCACTTATCTCCTTTTTCCCTCTATGCACATCTGTCTGCCTCAGCTCCACCCAATGCAACCGTCTCCTGAGGGAATTTCTGAAGCCAAACTTGCTTATTTTGTCTCATGTTGTCAGTTTTCTCAGTGGGGGGATTTGGAAAGGGTAAGGGCTTCACCCCCCCTCCCCTCCATTCTAAAGCTGAGTCAGAGGAAGGGCTGAGGCCTGTGCTGGGTCCTCTGTGATGCTTCCTCTCTGGGCAGGAAGCCGAGAAGGGGCGGCTTAGATACCTTCCTTGACCTCCCCACGCAACCCCCCAGAACAATGCCCCAGGCCAGGCAGGGCTTCCTGGCCCCTCCCTTGGGATCCCCCCACCAGTGACCTAATCATTGGGGCTCTCCTGAGGGCTTGAGGTTTTCTGGCTAGAGATGGTAGGCGTCTTGGGAAGGGCTAAGACGACGACATGTTTTCTGGTACCCACAGACTGGTCTGTCTAAGTCCATGAAGATCAAAGTGGAGCTGGACGGTGACAGTTACATCCTGGAGCTGCTGCAGAACAGGTAAACCGGCAGGATGATAATAATCACACGGAACTACTTGTGCAGCATTTACCATGTGCCAGACACTAAGTGTCTGCACACGTGGGTCCTCAAAACCACCCTGTATTGTCCTCATTTTACACATGAGGAAGTCAAAGCACAGAGAGGTTAAATAACTTGCCTAAGCCGGGCATGGTGGCACAAGCCTATAATCCCAGCGGCTCAGGAAGCTGAAGCAGGAGGATCACGAGTTCAAAGTGAGCCTCAGCAACTTAGCAGGGCGCTAAGCAACTCAGTGTAACCCTATCTCTAAATAAAATATAAAAAAGGACTCAGTGGTTAAGAGTCCCTGAGTTCAATCCCTGGTACCTAATAATAACAACAACAACAACAACAACAACAACTTGCCTAAGATCATGCAGCTAGTATGTGTCAAAAACTAGATTGGGACTGACAACAGTGGTACACGACTATAATCCTAGCAGTTCGGGAGGCAGTGGCAGGAGGATTGCAAGTTCAAAACCAGCCTCAGCAACTTATCGAGGCCCTAAGCAACTCAGTAAGACCCTGTCTCTAAATAAAAATATCAAAAAGTTCTGGGGATGTGGCTCAGGGGTTAAGTGTCCTGGGTTTGATCCCTGGTACCAAAACAAACAAACTAGAGAGGAACCCAGATACCCTGAGAGAATCAGGGGGCCAGCCCCTATACTCTGCTCCCTCAGGGAAGGGGGACTGCCTGGCCCTCCAGTCCCCACTCTACTGCCTTAGGCCTCCGCTTGTCACTGTACCATCCTGTGAGTCACCTTGGACACTGCCATCATTTTTCTTCACTCCACAGGGATTTAGTCCCAGGTCGCCCAACCCTGGCATGGTATCAGCCCGATGGCACTCGGGTAGTCAGTGAGGGACACACTCTGGTGAGTCAGGTCCTCCTGTGCCCTGTTTCTGGCCTGGATGAGGAAGAGGGGGAAGCACTGGAGGGTGGCAGCCTGGACATCTTGGTTAATAAGTCAAGACCTCTGTGTTCCGTGCTGTCCTCCCTGAGAGTGGCACCGATGTGTCTCTGCTGCAGGAGAACTGCTGCTATCAGGGCAGAGTACAAGGCCATACCAGCTCCTGGGTCTCCATGTGCGCCTGCTCCGGCCTCAGGTACCGTGGCTGGAGTCCCTGACAGGAAAGAGGACACCAGGCCTGGAGCTCAAAGTTTCTCTCACTTCTGTTTCATTTCTTAGGGGCTTGGTGCTCCTGTCCCCAGAGAGAAGTTATGTCTTGGAGCTGGGGCCTGGGGACATTCAGGGTCCTCCCATTATCTCCCGGATCCAAGACCTTCGCTTGCCAGGCCACGTCTGTGCCCTGAGCCGGAATGCCCCTGTGCCCACTCAGGCTCCACCAGGGCAGCCCCTGGGACAACGCCATATTCGCCGGGTAAGGAGGAATGGCAGAGGGCTTGGGCTTCGGGTATCTTCAGGGCTGACCCCAGCCTCCCAGAGTTCTGTTCCAGGCAGCTCTACTGATGGAGCCCTTTCCACATGCCAGGCACTTTGTGAACAGTGCTTCACTTACTCTTCCCAGCAACTTTAGGAGGTCGCAAGAGCTCTACTGTAAAGGAGGAAACTGGTTCAGAGGGGTTAGGTGATTGCCCAAGGCCTCACCACTAAGAAATGGTCTCACCAGGATCCAGAAGCAGGTGTTCAACTCAAACTTCCCACTCGTTACGATTCCATTTATAGAGAGCTCTCACTTGGGTATAGAAAATACACAGTTACCCACCAGACAGCAGTAAAACATAAAACAGGTCCTGACATGTTTGCTTTATAGAGTTGTTGTGAAGATTAAATGAATCTGTCTATCATCCATCTCCATATATATGTATAGCTTAGCACCATGCTTGGCAAATGGTATTACCACACAGTCGGTATTTATAGCATTTATAGTGCCAGCATGTATGTATTTATGTGGTACTGGGGATTGAGCCCAGAGACACTTTACCACTGAGCCACATCCCCAATCCTTTTTGGCTTTTATTTAGATACAGGGTCTCCCTAAATTGCTTAGGGCCTTGCTAAGTTGCTGAGGCTGGCCTTGAACTTACAATCCTCCTGCCTCAGCCTCCTGAGTAGCTGGGATTACAGGCATATGCTACTGCATCTGGCTAATATTTGTTTTTTAATAATGTCTTTTTGAAAAAAAACACCGAGTTTAGAGCTACAAAAGCAGGGCTGTACTCCCATCTTCCTAATCGACTTCTTGGTCTACTTTAGGCAAGTCTCTGTCCTCCGTGGCTCTGCGGGGTTCTTTGCCCCCTTCAGTGGAACCACAAGATGGGAGTGGGCACAGCTTGGTTGGCCCTGGGGCTACCGGTAGATTGACCCGAGGCACCCTCCTTTCTGTCCACAGCACAAGCGGGACGTGGTAACAGAGACCAAGATTGTCGAGCTGGTGATTGTGGCCGACCATTCAGAGGTGAGCCTGCCGGCCTCTGCGGTCTGCCCTGCCCTCCGGCCACCTGCCGTCTTTCACGGTAATTTCTCGTGGCCACAGGTCAGGAGGTATCCCGACTTCCAGCGCCTGCTGAACCGCACACTGGACGTGGCCCTCCTGCTGGACATGGTGAGTCCGGGGCTGGCCAGGAGCGCCCAGCCCCCGACGGTGGCACACCTCCTCTGAGCCTCAGTTCTTCTCCAGTTCTTCCGGCCCCTGAACGTCCGGGTGGTACTGGTGGGCCTGGAGGCCTGGAGCCAGCGCGACCTCATAGAGATGAGCCCAAACCCAGCTGTCACTCTGGAAAACTTCCTCCACTGGCGCCGGACAGACTTGCTGCCTCGACTGCCCCATGACAGTGCCCAGCTAGTGACGTAAGCCCCCATGCTCAGTGTGTACCTGGCCAAAGTCACACCCTTTAGCTTGACACCTCAGGTCCTGCAGCTCTGACCCCCATGGTTTCTGTCTCTGATTATTTTTTTGGTGGGGGGTGGGTACCGGGGATTGAACTCAGGGGCACTCGACCACGGAGCCACATCCCAGCCCTATTTTGTATTTTATTTAGAGACAGGGTCTCACTGAGTTGCTTAATGCCTTGCTGTTGCTGAGGCTGGCTTTGAACTCGCGACCCTCCCGTCTCAGCCTCCTGAGCCGTTGGGATTGCAGGCGTGCACCACTGTGCCTGGCATCGCCTCTGACCCTTGACCTCTTGCTTCCACAGTGATATTTCTTTCTCTGGGCCCATGGTGGGCATGGCCATTCAGAACTCCATCTGTTCTCCCGACTTCTCAGGAGGTGTGAACATGGTGAGTTATTTACAAGTCTCTTCTGCTTTCCCAATTTAGTTTTTCCCAAATACGAAACCATTTTTCACTGAAATAATAATGAACCATTATTCACTGAGACCCCCTTACAAAGTTGGCCAACCTCAAAGTCATGGAGGATGAAGCCTCTGCTTGTCAGGAAAGCAGCCCCTCACCTGTGGCCAGTACTTCAAGGCACAGCCCACACCTATGAGGTCTTCCCATTTCTAGGGGGAAGGCCAAGGGATTGTTGGGCCCCAAAGAACAGAGGTGACCTCCAGGGGGGCAGAGCTGAACCCCAGTTTCCGGTCACCCATGCCTGAACTTCAGAAGAATTAAGGAGGGGGACAGGGGGACCATGCCCACTGAGTGCCCAAGAGGCCCATGCAGCGAGGACGGAGCAGTCAGGGCGGGCTGGGCACTGTGTGGGAGCCAGGCTAGGGCTGGACCTGGGGTGCCCCCTTCCCACTGGCAGGACCACTCCATAAGCATCCTGGGAGTCGCCTCCTCCATAGCCCATGAGTTGGGCCACAGCCTGGGCCTGGGCCACGATTCACCTGGGAGCAGCTGCCCCTGTCCAGGTCCAGCCCCAGCAAAGAGCTGCATCATGGAGGCCTCCACCGAGTGAGTGGCCACAGGATGCGGAGGGGGAGGGGGAGGGGGAGGCCGGGAGGGTCCTCCGCCCCAACCTTCCTTGCCCCTCCCCAGCTTCCTGCCAGGCCTGAACTTCAGCAACTGCAGCCGGCAGGCCCTGGAGAAAGCCCTCCTGCAGGGGATGGGCAGCTGCCTCTTTGAACGGCTGCCCAGCCTGCCCCCTATGGCCCCCTTCTGCGGAAATATGTTTGTGGACCCTGGCGAGCAGTGTGACTGTGGCTTCCCGGATGTGAGCCCCTCACCCAAAGCCTTGCCCACTCACTTCTGCGCCCTCGCCCTGGCTCCTTAGCCCTCTCCCTGCCTTCTGAGTTCCTCTGTGGTTCTGAAGGGACTTCCCTGTCTGCAGGATCAGGCCTTGGGTCGCGGGTAGCTCTCCTGCTGGTGGTTAGGGCAGGCTGCTGGGTGTGCTGTCTGGGAGATGGTGGGGGTAGGCTCTCAGGCTCAGCCTGCTGTGATGCTTGGTCCCTCTGTACCCTCGCCCAGGACTGCACAGATCCCTGTTGTGATTACTTCACCTGCCAGCTGAGGCCAGGGGCACAGTGTGCCTCTGACGGACTCTGTTGTCAGAACTGCCAGGTAAGCCGGACACAGTGGCACATGCCTACAATCCCAGCCACTCGGGAGGCTCAGGCAGGAGGATCACGAGTTCAAAGTCAGCCTCTGCAACTTAGAGAGGCCCCGTTTCCAAATAAGACATAAAAAGGGCTGGGGATGTGGCTCGGTGGTAAAGCACCTCTGGGTGAAATCTCCAGTACTAAAAAATAAAAGAACTGCCAGGTGTAGACTGGCTACCCAGAGCTCACCTGCAGGGGGCAGGTAAAAGGGTCCTTCTGATCCCCAGGCCTGGCTGGATTTGTCCAGTTGCACTGATGCTCACCCGCCCTCCACAGCTGCGCCCCGCCGGCTCGCAGTGCCGTCCTAGCAGAGGAGACTGTGACTTGCCCGAGTTCTGCCCAGGAGACAGCTCCCAGTGCCCCCCGGACATCAGCCTGGGGGACGGCGAGCCCTGTGCTGGTGGCCAGGCTGTGTGTGTCCACGGGCGCTGTGCCTCCTATGCCCAGCAGTGCCAGTCACTCTGGGGACCTGGGGCCCAGCCCGCTGCGCCACTTTGCCTCCAAACAGCCAATACTCGGGGCAACGTTTATGGGAGCTGTGGCCGAAGCGCCAATGGCAGCTACATACCCTGCACCCCTCAGTAAGTGGGGAAACCTGGCCCCTGCTCTGGGTTTGTGGGTGCCTTCGCCCCACTCCCTGACCTGGCTTGCCTTTCTCCCACCCTCAGAGACGCCGTTTGTGGGCAGCTTCAGTGCCAGGGGGGCAGGACGCAGCCTCTCCTGGGCTTAGCCCAAGAGCTGCACTGGGAGACGCTGGAGGCCAACGGGACTCAACTGAACTGCAGCTGGGTACACCTGGACCTGGGCAACGACGTGGCCCAACCCCTCCTGACTCTGCCGGGCACCGCCTGTGGCCCTGGCCTGGTGAGCAGCCTGGGTGGGCAAGATCGGTCAGAAGGGACAAGCAGTGTCTGGGCTTCACTGTCCACCAGTGTAAAAGGCACCGACTGCACAGAAACCACATTCTTACTGTGGGTTGAGCAAGTCTTGTCTTCCTGCCGAGCCTCAGTTTCTCCATTTGTAAAAGAAGGTGTTGGCCTCAGCCTGGCTGGGCCCGGGCCTCGTCAAGCTTTGTGAGAAGTGTGATCTTTGCTCTTCTCCACCTCTGGGGCAGGTGTGTCTAGACCACCGATGCCAGCCTGTGGATCTCCTAGGAGCACAAGAGTGTCGAAGCAGATGCCATGGACATGGGGTAGGCTGGCTAAAGGGGAGAAGGGAGCCTCCAGGGGGGAGAATGAGGGCTCTGGAAACAGACATCTACGCTGGGCACAGTGGCACACAGCTGTAGCCAGCAACCTGGGAGGCTGAGTCAGGAGAATCGCTAGTTTGAGGATAGCCTCAGCAACTTAGTGAAACCTTGTCTCAAAATAAAAAAGAAAAGGACTGGCATGTAGCTAATGGTAGAGCAGCCCTGGGTTTGATCCCCAGGACCAACACACACACACACACACACACACACACACACACACACACACACACATACACACATACTCTCTAAAAAACGAGGGACAGGAATGATTTACTAGGTTCCAATCTTTGCTCTGCCACTTTCTAGCTTTGTGACTGGGGCAGGTTATTGACCTCTCTGAGCTCAATTTCCTATTCATCAACTAGGCATAATAAGCCAGGCGTGGTGGCACATGCCTATAATCCCAGAGGCTTGGGAGACTGAGACAGGAGGATCGCAAGTTCAAAGCCAACCTCAGCAACGGCGAGGTGCTAAGCAGCTCAGTGAGACCCTGTCTCTAAATCAAATACAAACAAGGGCTGGGGATGTGGCTCAGTAGTTGAGTGCCCCTGAGTTCATTCCCCAGTACCAGATAAATAAATCAGTAGGCATAGTAATCATGCACAATTCCTGGGCACTGTTACCCGGCGTGACGGGTATGCAAGCCTCCAGCACGGTGCCTAGCATACTGAACATGCCCCACAGTGTTCATTTGACCCCATTTCCTCTGCCATGGATAAAGATTCCCTCTCCTGGGCGCTGGCTCTCTCTTCCCATCATCCCCAGCACACCTTCCAGTGGGAAAGTCTGAAAAACTGAAGGAGGGAAATGGTCCCAGAACGCAGAGCCCGTCATCGCTCACCCTGTCCTTCTAGGTCTGTGACAGCAACAGGCACTGCCACTGCGAGGAGGGCTGGGCACCCCCGGACTGCACCACACAGCTCCGAGGTAGCTTGGGAGAGAGCAAGTGGGAGGGCAGAGGGGCTCGTCCCTTCCAGTGCCCTCTGCCTGGCCCTTTGCCTTCTCTGACCTCTTCTCTCCACTCCTTGGCCCTGCTCCCTCCTACATCTAAACCCCGCCTCCCCCCACAGCAACCAGCTCCCTGACCACGGGGCTGCTCCTCAGCCTCCTGCTGTTGCTGGTCCTAGTGCTACTTGGTGCCAGTTACTGGCACCGTGCCCGCCTGCGCCAGCGACTTTGCCAGCTCAAGGGATCCAGCTGCCAATACAGGTACAAGCCTCGCTTCCCTGCTAACCACGTCCTTCAGCTGGGGAGATTTCTGAAGCCTGCCCTACCTGCCACTGCTTCTGAGCCCCAGTCCCTGAACTTGCTGATCACCACCTTCCTTACATGCACCCTATGACTCTTGGCCTCTCAGGTGGACCCCCCGTGGGACAGCTGGGGTGCTGGGACCATTTCTCCCAGGGCTCCAGGGCGGGGTCAGGGGTCCCTCCCTCAGGCTGGCCAGCTTCTCCCCCACACAAAGCTGCTCTCCAAAAGGGCTACTCAGGGCTAACCTCCCCCAGGGGTGGCTGATGGGTGGCCAGCAGGGTCTGAGATGGGGTCCTCACCCCTCTGCCTTTCCTCATGCTCAGGGCAGCCCAATCCAGTCCCCCTGAACGGCCAGGACCCCCCCAGAGGGCCCAGGTGTTGCCAGGCACTAAGGTGAGTCCTGGATGCCCCAGGAAGAGGGGCCGGCCTTGCCTGGCGTCCAGTTTGGGCAAAGTGGCTGATGGTCGGGAGACAGAGCTTCGAAGGGTCTAGACCCAGGGAAAGGCTAGCGTTGCCCAGAGTCAAGAGTCAGGCCGGCCTTCCCCTCTGCCCTCACCCTGGCTGCCAGCCGAGAGCCGCGTAAGCCTGGAGTGGGGAGCGCCGTCACCTAGCTGATGGCTTTGGGAGGTGAATCTGTTGAAGCCCCTCACAGTGACCGGTGTAGGGCACAAGGGGGATGGTGCCCTGAAGGGCCTTCAGTGTGCCAGGAGCTGACAAGCCCCAGTCACCTGTGTAGAAGGGCTGGTGAGTGCCTCTGGTCTGAGCCCTCTGGCTCTGACGACAGGAACCTGTGTGTGGAGGTGACCTGCATGCCCACTTCACCCCTCTGCATGCAGCTGAGTAACTGCATGCCAGCTCCCGTGCCCCTGGGGCCCTGGCTGCCCCTGCCTGGACACTAACCCTCTCTGCCCTCATCTGTCTTTCCGCCCCTCCTCCCCACTCTGTGCCTGTCACTCCTCTGGCCTCTCAGCAGGTTAGTGCTCTCGGCTTTCCGGCCCCCCCCTCCAGGCCGCTGCCGCCTGACCCTGTGCCCAAGACACTCCAGGTAAATCTGGGCCGGGCCCCGCCCTGGCCCAGAACAGGTGGGAGGCTTGGTCCCCAACTGCAGTGCTCATCCCTGCTCCCTGCCAGTGGTGCTCTCCGTTAGGTGACCAAGGTGTCACTCGGCCTTCCCAGGCTGAGCCCCAGAAGCCGCAAAGGGTGAGCCTCCTGCCTTGGTTTCTACCACCATCTGGTGGTGAGTGGCGGGACTGCAGTCAGTCAGGGATTCCGTGGCTGACTCACACCTTGCTCAGGCTGAAGCATGTATCTGCTGGCATGCACCCAAGCCCTCTGCATGCCCCATTCTCCCCTGCCCGCGGCTGCCTTTGCATGTTTTTCTGAACTCCTCTGGGGAACTTGTGCATGCCCACTGCCCCTGGCTGTACTTAGCCACTGCCCTCTCTCTGTCCAGGCTGAGCTGGCTGACCGACCCAATCCCCCCACGCGCCCTCTGCCCGCTGACCCAGTGGTGAGGCGCCCGAAGGTAACAGTGGGGGGAGAGAAGGGCACAGCCTCTTCCCCCACCTAGGGCTGTGGTGCTGGTGGCCGTGGCGAGATGCCCCCCTCTGTGCCTGAGGGCACATGTCCCCGTGGCTCCTTTAATGGTGACAGGTTTGTTTGGAGACAAGGGTGATTTCTGGTGCTGCCCCCAAGCTGGTGCTCCCCAGCACCAGTGCGATGGGGGTGGGCAACACGACGCGCACCAAGCCAGCTCATGCCTTCCCTCTCTCAGTCTCAGAGGCCTACCAAGCCCCCACCCCCCAGGAAGCCACTGCCTGCGGACCCCCAGGGCAGGCGCCCTTCGGGTGACTTGCCTGGCCCAGGGCCTGGAATCATGCCTTCAGTGGTCCCCTCCAGGTAAGTGAGGAGGGGGTTGCTGAGGATGGGTGGACAAGGTGAATGATCTGGGAAAGGGGGCAACCTTTTTTTCTCCCGGATTCCAGGCCAGCACCACCGCCTCCAGCAGCATCCTCGCTCTACCTCTGACCTCTCCTGAGGTCCCGCTGCCTCCAACTCGGATTTAGGACTTAAAGAAGCGGAACCCCTTTGGGGTCCCCCACAATGACTGGAGAAGCCCGAGCGTGGACACTGTCATGCCCAGCCTTAGGGAACCCAGACCGTCGGCGCTGTGAAGCAGCACCCTGATGACTCGCCGGTATAGCGGCAGCCGGGGGCTAGTGGGGGACTGGGGCTGGATGGGGCTGCGGGAGGTGCACCCAGCCTGTCTCTGTTCTGCTGCAATAAAGAGAGATCTTGACCGCGTGTCTCAGGGTTCCTTCTGGGAAGCCGGGTCGCCCCTCCTGCGTTTCCAGGTCTGGCCGCCAGGAGACGCTGCCTCCTCAGACCAGGGCTTGCTGGGCGGGCGGGAGTCCCAGCCGCGGTCTACCAGCCTGTGTCCCGCGGAGGCTCCCGACTTGTTTCTGCCCAGTCTGGGGTGACTCTCAGCGTGATCCTGTACCACGGGGAGCTGTTCGCCCGTTGCCACCCCTAGTCTCCCAGTCCTCGCATCCCATGCTGCCCGGTCCCCGGAGACGGCTGTCGATCTACAAGCCAGCCAAGCTGTGGGACCACGTCCCCACCCTCCACCAGTGGCTGGGAAAAGTGACTCTAACTGGTATTCTCAGCGCCCGGAGCCGGGGCGGAGCGGGCGGCGGCTCCCACGATCCCAAGGCCGCGCACCTGCCTCCCGCCCCTCCCCCGCCCCCACCTGAGGGCTCGGGAACAAAGGTGCTTTGTACCGGCCGCAACCACTTCATCACTTCGTCCTCGGGATGGGGCCGCGTGGGCCCCCTGCCCAGAACGAGGGTGTGGGACGGAAAGGGACAGGCGCCAACCCCAAAGTGGGCATCTAGCACACCCCCTAAGGCTCTGTGGGGACAGGTGTGTCCCAGAGAAGGCTCTTTGTCCCTTCTCGTCTCAGTGGCCCTAGATGTGCTGAGAAAGGGGGGTGGCTGAACATGAAGGTGGCTGGACAGACTTGGTGGATCCCTGCTGTGCCTCACTTTCCCCATCTGGGTGAAGGGTGTATGCTCGCTCGTTTAAAATCTCCCAAACTTCCTTCCTTCCTTCCTTCTCTCTTTAGACCGGGTCTTGCTAAACTGCCCAGGCTGCCTCAAACCCCAGGGCTCCAGCGAGCCTCCTCTGCAGGAGCTAGGACTACAGGTGCCGGCCACCGCGCCCAGTCTCCCAAGTTTCTAATAAGGCTTTCTACCTCAAAACGAGACAAGAAAGACAAGACTTCCCCTTCATCATTCTTAGTGGAGTTTTTAAGTGCCACCTCCTTCTCGCCCGGTGGCAGTGCGGCGCGGCCTCGGTAGAACCTTTGGCTAACCTGGCGCGCGACGCGGTGCACAAAGGGTTAAACAAAGTTGGCTCCGAGCGCAGAGGCGGAGACAGGTTTTCATTGGTGGAAAGTTACCCGGGGGCGTGGCCCGGGAGTCTCCGCACCACCCCCCCTTTCCACAACCCCCCCTCTCCACTTTGTACCTTTCTCGCTCAGACTGCGAAGCGGGCCGGGACCCGCCGGACCCGACCAGACCGGACCCTGGGGGCGATGCGGCTGCTGCCCCTGCTGCGGACTGTCCTCTGGGCCGCGCTCCTCGGCTCCCCTCTGCGGGGGGCCTCCAGCCTCCGCCACCCCATCTACTGGAACTCCAGTAACCCCAGGTAGCCGGGCCGAACCAGGCGAAAGCCGAGTCGGGCCCGCGCGCTCCCGGGCCATGCGCGCGCCCGCCACTCGCTCTTTTGCGGCGCGCCGGGGCTCCTTTGTTTGAGCCGGCGGGGGAGGGGTGGGGGAGGGGCAAGGCGCGCCCTGGGTCTCCCCCCTCCCGCACGTGTTGGGGGGCGGGCGCAGGACCCCAACCCTGGCCGAGGTCAGTGGAGCCTGGGAGCGTGGAGCTGGGGGTCCTCGGCCTGTATTCCGGGCCCCGCCCCCCTCGCTTCTCTCGTGATCCCCAGCCTCTGGCCTGCCTGAGCTGCGGTGGACCGAGAATGAGGGAGGGGGGCTTTACTTTTATGCAAGAGCATGGGTTACTCTCAGGCTCTCTGGGCCTCCCCTCTGGCTTTCTCTGGCTCCTGATCTCATTCAGTATCTCTCCTTCCATCTGGATCATTTATCTGTCCTGTTTCTGTCCTGTCTCGACCCTGCCCTACTAGCTTAATCACCTTTGGGCAGGTTGTTTGACCTCCCCAACCTCAGTTATGTCACCTGCAAAATGGGCTAATAATACCTAGTACCCTGGGAAGTCAGGCCGGCTAACTGAGGTCATGCATGTGAAAAATGGTGCAAGCTGTACAGATACAAACGATTATTTCTTTCTCTCTCCTGAGCTGTCTTTCTTTGAACCTTGATATTTTTTGCTGTTTCCATCCTCCCCAATTCTCCCTGCTTCTCTGCCTTCCCCATCTGTCTTCCTTTCTGATTTTCTACTTCAGACAATCTGTGGCTGTTTATTTATTCACTAACATTTCATAAGCGCATACTGTGTGCCTGGACCTGTGCTAGGTTGCTGGGGATTAGCTCAATGAATAAACGAAGACCCTGTGCTGTGGGAGTGCTCAGGTCCAAGAGAGGGCAGGGTTAAAGTCACTGCAATTCTAGTAACAAGTGATAAAGGCCATTGTCCTCAGAATGAATTCCTCTATGTCTGTTCCAGAACAGGACCTGGGAACCACTTGAGGACCTGTTAGGATTTTATGTTCTAGCCCCCACCCCTGAGCTTTCAGGCTCATTTGTGCAATCCTCAAATATTCGCTGAGCCGTCCTTGTGCAAGGCACTTTGCCAGGCACTGGGGATGGGACAGAACAAAGCATGCGAAAACCTTGTCCTTGCTCAACTTACGTTCTAGTAGGTTGAGCTTAGGAATGTCCCCTATCACTGACCTGGAGAGTGAATCCAGGGGTACTCTACCACTGAGTGTCAGCCCTTTTGTAAAATTTTTATTTTGAGACAGGGTCTTGCTAAATTGGCCCCACTTGTGATCCTCCTGCCTCGGCCTCCTGAGTCAATGGGATTACAAGCCTGGGTCACTGCTCCTGGCAGGAATCTTCCTTTCCAATTGGACCTCTTAAGGCAGGTGGTCTTTGGACCACCCGTTGAGCGACTCTTGGAGGCCTTTCATAAATCAAGTTTCACTGTGTGTGTAGGGGTCAGGGCCATGGTGCATTCAGAATTTGGTTCTGTTGGAGGGTGGCCTGTCCAGCCTTCCCACCTCTATTAGCTCCCTCAGGCAGCTAGCTCCTAAGAGGTGAGGAAGGGGGTCTGGAGAAGGCTGAAAATGGGGTAGTTTGTGGAGGGGGCTTCTCTACATGCCTGGCACTTCCTTGTTCCGGTCAAAAAAGAAAATCGAGGCACCTAATACCTTCTCCCTCACTCTTCTTATCACGACATTCCTTTACAATTGGGCTGGGGTCTAAAGGGACTCAGGGTCCTCATATTGCCCGCCTTCAGCCCTGCCTGTACCTGCGCTGTGTGCCCAGCACCCCGCCCCCACCCCAGCATCCTCATAGACTCCGTCCACCTAACACTTACCAAGCAAGACATGGTGCCAGGCTGCGGGAAGGGCATCAGGGCTAGAGAGGGGGTTGGCAGCTCCTCCCTGAAAGGTAGGCTAGTGGCTGGCTCCCCCCACAGAAGGAAGCCGTGTGCTGTGGGCGCTGAGAGCTCTTGACCTCTCTGAACTGTGATGAGCCCAGCTGTCCCTTGCGCTCTTCGGCGAGATTTACCACTCTGGGGCACTCAGGCCTCCCCATGCTCCTCCATCTCCAGTGGGTGGGAGAGAGGCTGGAAGGGACCTTCGAGGAGGTACACCCCGACCTTCACGCCCCAAGTTGTGCTGTGCCGTCACCCCTCAGCCCATGCCACCCTGTGCCCACAGGCTGCTTCGAGGAGACGCTGTGGTGGAGCTGGGTCTCAACGATTACCTAGACATCTTCTGCCCACACTATGAGAGCCCAGGGCCCCCGGAGGGGCCCGAGACCTTTGCTTTGTACATGGTGGACTGGCCCGGCTACAAGGCCTGCCGTGCAGAGGGGCCGAACGCCTTCCAGCGCTGGAAGTGCTCGCTGCCCTTTGCTCCCTTTGGCCCCGTTCGGTTCTCAGAGAAGATTCAGCGCTTCACACCCTTCTCCTTGGGCTTCGAGTTCCAGCCTGGAGAGACTTACTACTACATCTGTGAGTGACCAGGGGCACGCCGCGCACCTATTGGGAAAGCTGGGGAGAGGCCTGGGCTCCCCGCCTCTGCTGCGGCCCAGGGGGAGGAAGTCCTGCTGCCCAGGACTGAGCAGGGGGATAGAGTGCGTCTGTAGCAAAGAGGAGAGACTTATTAGAGGAGCCAGGAAAGAACAGGGTGCTAGGGAAATGCAAAATGGCATGGGTGGGGCTGCCACCTGAGTTTGGCACCAATGGAAGTGAAAGGTTTCCTGGGGCAGGAGAGAGGGAGGCTGGAGGGTCGACAGCAGCCTAGGGCATAGGAAGGGCGGTTCCCCGTGCTAACTCCTTTCCTCCAATTTCCCCCCAGCCGTGCCAACTCCCGAGAGTCCTGGCCAGTGCTTGAGGCTGCAGGTGTCTGTGTGCTGCAAGGAGGGCAGTAAGTGGGTGTGGGGGTGGGGAGCAACCTTCCGGCGAGGAGGGAAGGAGGGGGGAGAATCTAGGAGCATCAGGCTCTCAGGGATCCAGGTCCAGCTTCAAGTTGGGACTTTTCTCCCATGTTTAGTACTGTGGGAGCTTCTGCTGTACCCCCTTTTTTTTTTAGTCGTAGGTGGGCATAATACCTTTATTTTATTTATTTATGTGGTGCTGAGGATCGAGGGCCTCATGCATGTGGGACAAGTGGTCTACCACTGAGCCACAGCCCAGCCCTGCTGTACCCCTCTTTAAGCTGGGCTGCGGGAATGGGATCTGCTAGGCAAGGCCGAGGCTGGACCGGCTGTCTTTAGTGGAGGAGACTTGGAAGGTGGAGAGACTACTGGTTGTCTTATTTGGGGGACACTTGGATGTTGGGATTAGGAAGGATGAGGTGGTGAGTGGCTCATTGGGGGGCAGCAACTGGTTTGGAAGACTCTAGTGAACAGGTAATGGAAAGGCCAGAAGAGAGGCTGCTGAACAAGTGGGCCGGCCCATCAGTGCCATCCCCCCTCCTTACAGAGTCGGAGCCAGCCCATCCAGTTGGGAGCCCTGGAGAGAGTGGCACGTCAGGGTGGCGAGGGGGACATGCTCCCAGCCCCCTCTGTCTCTTGCTGCTGTTGCTGCTCCCCATCCTCCGTCTCCTTCGAGTTCTGTGAGCCCCGTGGAGCCAGAGCCCTACCAAGGCCCTTGGGGGCGGGTCCCTGCCACCTGCACTGGGGATGCCAAGCCAGACAGACACAATGGAGCATTGATGGAGAAAGTCAGAGGGTCTGAGGTGACCCCTGTGGGAGCCTTGCCCACTCGTCACAGCTGGAGAAGAGCTGCGAAGGAGCTGCAGACAGCCTGGGCACCCCAGAGGAGAGCTGGGAAAACAGCCTCGTCCGCTGCCTGATGATTCTCTCCCTCCACAGAAGATTGGGGTTTAGTGGGATGGAACCCTTGAGCCACCAGGGCCAAGGCAGAAGACCTGGGGACAGGTGGACTGCCGGCCCAGGGCAGAGGAAGAGCCCTGCGCTCCGTGCCCCTTAGGCTTCTTCCCTGGGGCAGCACCTTGCTGTCCCCAGGGGGTCACTCACTTGTCTTCCGTGAAGACGGACTTGTCATGAGGTTGAATTTCATGCCAGTTTGTATTTTTATAAAGTGTCTGGACCAAGCCTTCAATAAAGCAAGCACCCATCTTTCTGTTGCCCTCCCTAACCTGCTGCCCTCTGGCTCCTTCCCTGACCCCAAGACTCCCTGCAGCATGTACTCTCAGCCTGGCTTGGCCTGACCTCCATGCCAGCTGTGCCCAGGCCATCTATGCCAGGCCTCAGTGGGCACCCCTCTGGGCAGTGTGGGTGGGTGCCAGCAGCAGCTGTGGAGCTTGGCACCCTCTTCTACCTCCCTAGCCACTTCCTGGACTGAGGGGGCAGTGCTTCTGGAAGCCCACCCGCTTGGGGCACTACCCAAGCACTGGCAGCCCCTAACAGGGTGCCGGGGCAAAAGCAAGGGGCAGTGAAAAGACAGCCCCTGGGTTCCAGGAGGCCTGGGTCCCTGCGAGCTGGGCGTCCCTCCCCCTCCCCAAGGGCACTCTGGGCGGTGCCTGGCCTAGAACTGGAAGGTGGGGTCAGATCAAAGCCTCCTTCCCCGGCGGCCTCTTTGTTCTTGGCTTTTATAAGGAGGAGGGGGTGGGGCTGAGGAGGGAGGGCCCCCTTTGCTCTCAGCCAACACGGTCTCTTCCCACCTCTGGCGGGCGAGGCTACGAACCCCCAGCCCAGCCGGGCCCCTCTCTCTGAGCAGTGCCCTGGGTGGAGACAGGGGAAGGGGTGCCTTTCCCCTGCAGCTGTGCCGTACCTGCCCAGTGCCCCGCAGCCTCCCCTGGCGAGGTGCCGGCCCGCCTGGCACCCAGCCCGCGATCGATAGGTGGATGTTGTGCTGATTAGCTCGGCCCGGGCTGCGGCAGGCAGCGAGAGGCGGCGTGTGAACACGGGGAGGAGGGAGCGGGAGGGCGCCGGGTCCGGACGCCCAGATGCTGAGATGGCCCACCTCTCCCCCGCCCTCTGGCGCTCCTGGGTCACACCTCGGTCCCCCTCTGGAAAGGGGCAGGGCCCTCTCCCCACCGCCTGGAGCCCGACTTTGCCAGTCCCCGTCACGTTCATTCCAGGGCTCGGTCTCAGGCCGGGGTGGGGGGCAGCGCCGCCGACGGAGGCGACTCAGTCAACCCCGCCCCGCCTTCGAGGCCACTTTCAGAAAATGCTGCGTCTGTGGGTGCGTGTCCCTGCGTGGTTCTGTTATGGCCCTCACCCCAAACCTTGATCCCTAGCGGGGGCTGAGGCGCAGAGGAGAGAGGATGTAGCTGAGCTGAAGGAGCTGTGGCCGGATCTTCTGGTTCTGGGTTCGAGTTCCTCTCTACCGTCATGCGCGAAGGTGTCAGTATGTCGCCATGGAAACCGACTATACTGATGCCCCCCCCGCCCCTCACCAGAGAAACCAGCCCGTGCAGACCAGGGAGGACCGGGCAGCAGCGCGCACCCTGGTTCAAGACGGCGGGGGGGGGGGTCTCGGACCGCTCCCTGCGGCCCCAGACACCCCGTCTTCGCGGATGGAGGCGCGCGCGCTCCCGAGTCGGGCTGGCGCGCGGATCCGCCACTGATAAGAACGCATGTGCGAAAGACTCGGGGCCCAGTCGCCTTCGCCTGCACCCAGACACACGCCCTCCGTCAGTCGGACGCGCACACTTGACACAGGCACACGCCCTCGCCGGCCGCCCGCTCTCTGCAGGTGCGAGGGCGGGTCCTGGGCGACCGCAGGAGCCGGGCTGGGGGCTCTCAAACCCAGCCTCCTGCTGCGGGCGCTCGGGCCACGCCGGCCTCCTTCCATTCGCTCTCCTCTGAGTCCCGACCCTGCGTGGACGGCTGTCTCGGGCCGGCGCCCTCGCTCATGGGGCTCCTGGCTCATGGGGCCGAGACTGGCTGAAGGCGCTGGGCACCGCGCCCTACCCACCAGAAATCCTCGAGGCGTGTTCCAGGGCGCGGTTCCAGGAGTCTAGGCAGGCCTGCAAGTTTTGGGGCGTCGCCCATCTCCCCTAAACTCAACGGCGTTAGACAGCTGAGGGTGGGGCCTTCAAATTGCTGGGCCTGCCCGAGTCTCTCGGAACAAGACTCAAAGACTCTACTCAGCCTCACCTCGCCCTGTCTCCCTGGCCTGAGGCCTGCGAGCTGGGGTCGCTGCGACCTGGATCCTGCGCCACACTTTCCGGGGTCACAATTCGCCCCTTCCCTCTCAAGAGCAACCCTCTCCTTCTTCTGTAACCCCTCCTATTTTATTTCCGTCTTTGCCCATGAGTGCCCTCGGCACATTGTAAGTTCGTGGCCCGCCTTTCTTTCAGCCAGCCTGGCTAGCTGGGGTCGTCGGGGGATCCCCAGCTGTGACGCAGTGGCAAAGGATGCGCTTGATATTCCAAATAGCCAATAGAATCCCAGGGCCTGGGGCATGAGGTCACCAGGCGTAGTGCCCATTGGTTCAGGCCTAGAAGCGAAGAGGGGGTCCCCATAGCAACCGACGGTGCGTCCGAGCGCATAACCTGGAGAGTGGTGGTTGCCCCAGCTGCTTCCTCAGCTTAGGTGGGTGGTTGGGTTGGGGCCAGGAAGCCGGGGTGGAGCGCAGCTTCCCAGGCCCAGCAGCCCAGCCCAACCAAGCACTTATAGAGACCTTTTTTTTTTTTTTTTTAGAAGTAATGGTCAGCGCCACTTAACCCAGAAAGGTTAGGAGAGGGTTACTGGCGGCAGCGTTGGGGTCCTGGGTGCCGAGCCGCTGCCACCACCGCTGCCACCAGGAATGTCAGTTCCGAAATCCTTGTGTTCGTCTGCATATCGTCTGCATCTCATTTGCATTCTCTTCATTTAAGGTCAAATTGGGCAGACATCTCCACATCCCCAGCCCTGTCGCTTGTCTCTTCCTGGAATCTATCCCTCGGTAGCTCTCTAATCTATTCCTCAGTTGTCTCACGCCATGCCCCACCCCTCCTCCCACTCTCCAATGTCTCCTAGAGGTGGGAGGGGGCAAAGCCTAGCTAAAGGAGAAAGGATAAGGAGCCTGCCTCCCCCTCTGGATGTTTGGTGACAGATGGGGAGTGTTGGTCTGTACTGCCTGCAGAGGAAATTGGCAAAGCAAGTGGTGGGGGGAGGTGCCCCAGCTGGGTTGAGGGTCTCCAGGGCCAAATCACCAACAGGCCTGGTGGGGTGCTGAAGCCAGGGATGCCTGGTTCCAGCAAGGGGCAGGCCTGCCCACCTGTCTGGTGCCAGAGCAGCTTCCTTCCTCCAATTAAACACTAATGAGGTGTTATTAACCCTTACCTTGCCTACCAGCCCTCAGGTGGGACTCAGATTCATAGATTCATAATTTCACACTGAGGGAAGAAGGGGGGAAAGAGGACCTTTGGAAAAGCTGAGAAACAGTGAGGTCAGGCACCTGGAGTCAGGAAGGCAGGGCCAGAGGCATGGATCCCATCCGCTGGTTATCCTCTGGGGGCTTCTGGGGATTCGAGGAAAGAATGTCCGTTCTCCAAATTCATTTATTCTTTTGTTCACTGGCTCACAATTACTTAGTAAACACCTCACCTACTAACTAAATACCAGGTGGCATGTTAGATGTTGGAGATACACACTTGCGTGAGACAAGATCCCTTCCCTTAAGTAATCTTCAGAGACAAACTGGCCAATGAATACTTCTAATGCCAAACACAAATGCTGATAGAGAGCCACATACTATGGGGACACAGGGGAATGGGCCATCAGAGAAGGCTGTGATTTTGAAGGATGAAATCATGGCAGGGAGATGTGTGCAGCTAATCATATTTGTGAAATTGACACAGCATGGGTCCATGTGGACATGAGTTTTCAGGACTGTGGTGCCTACTTCGGCCGAGCTGTATGCTTTGCATCTGCATGTCTGTTTCTGAGTGGGTATGTGCCTTCCCTGCATCTCTCTGTGTCTGGAATCCCTTCTCCTGAACACATATTGTGGTTTTGTTACAGATCAATGTGTGCTGTGAAGCTCTTGTGTAGATTGGCCTGAACCTGCCCAGCCCAGGGGAGGGGAAGTGGAAAACTGATGTTGGCTTCTTGGGAAGGGGTGGGCAGAAATATGTTCACACCTGGGGACCCAGACTCCTAGCTCTCCAAGTGGCAGCAGGCTGGCCAAGCAAGAGGCAAAACACGGGGCCTCAGGCCGCAGTGTGGTGAGTCTGGGTCACAGACCCCTCTGCCCTGACTCCCCAGAGGAGAGATGAGGGTTACAGATACCAATCCCCACCAGGATCCCAGGCCCCCTCCCCCACCGGCTCCTGTCTGTGGAGGAGCAGGCCGGCTCAGACCTGTCTGCTGGCTCTCTCCTCCAGGGAGCGGATCCTTTCCAGGGGACACCGAGGGCTGGGGAATGCTAGGCCCTCTTGGGAAGATTCCAGATACTCCACCCCAGCCCTCCAAGGCTGTCTCCAGCCTGGATTCTCCCCACCCACTCTGGGATGCCACCTTTCTGGGCTTTGCCCAGACATAGTCACCTTTGCTGGGGAAGCCCTTGACAGCCGGGGAGAAGACCAGGCCCGAAGACCAGCTGGGGTGGCTCTGGTTTGGCTCAAAGACCTCTACGCCATTTCCCTCTTTCTCCTTAATAGCCACTTTCTAGAAAGTGAAATTCTGGATCTAGGGAGAGTTTCAGGGGTAAGGAAGAGGCTCTGGGTTCTGAGAAGGTAAAGGACCCCTTCTTCCACACTGTCAAGGAGGGGTCTTGGTTTTTTTTTCATAGTAACTTCCTTTTCCCCTCAGTCCATACAATCTTTTTCTACTTCCCAAGCGCTAAGTCCCTCTCCTCCTGTGGTAGCTGTTAAGGAAGCTTGGAAATGAAGGGGAACCAATGGAAGAGAGAGTCTGTGACAGGTCCAGGTAGGCAGAGCTAGGAGATAACTCTTTTTAGAAGAGGGTGCTGGGGACTGGACCCAGGAGCACTCTACCCCTGAGCCACATCCCCAGCCCTTTTCATTTTTTATTTTGAGACAGGGTCTTGCTAAGTTGCTGAGGCTGGCCTCGAACTTGTGATCCTCCTGCTTCAGCCTCCCAATTTGCTGGGATGACAGGCATGCCATTACACAGGGCAGGAGTTAACTTTGTGTGTGTGGTTTGGGGGATTGAACTCAAGGTCCTGCATGTGCGAGGCCAGTGCTCTACCACTGAGCTACATCCGCAGGCTTAGGAGATAACTTTTTTTGGTAATTGTAGATGGACAGAATGCCTTTATTTATTTTATTTCATTTATTTTTATGTGGTGCTAAGGATCGAACCCAGTGCCTCATACGTGCTAGGCAAGCACTCTGCCCCTGAGCTACAGCCCCAGCCCCAGGAAACAATTCTTAATAAGAATGATGATGGTATAGCTCAGAAGTAGAGCACTTGCCTGACATCAGGAAGCCCTGGTTCCATCACCAGCATGAGGGAAAGAAAGAAGAAAAGGCTTCCGCTAATCAAGCCCCCTCTGGGCCCTAAACACTGTGCTCAGTGCTTGTCAGATATTGTAGATCTTAACGTAGCAACCACTCCTCAAACAGATGAAATGCTGTTATCCCCAGTGAATGGATGAGAAAATAATCCCAGAGAAGTTAGTGATCAGCGGCTGGAGAGGGGTGGAATAGCACTGAAGCCCAAGCCCGTGTTTCCGTGAGGCATGCTGCCTCCCACCGAGCTTGTCTCCAAGTGGATGCAGAAGACTCACACACTCCTCTAATGTAGCACCCCAAAAGTGCCACCCCGCTCAGGCTCAGGCCTTTTGGCTTGCTGAACTCCTTGGGGGAATCAGGGCAAGACTAGAATCCAAGGTCATTGCTCCTTGACCCTACCAGGCAAGCCTTGCCTCCTAATTTCCTGTGTCTTGGACCATGGTGCACTGTGTCCCCTGCTGTCAGCCATGTGGGTGGTACCATGTCAACTCAAGGAGGGTAGCACACCACAGAGTCATGCTGACACACACACGTGGAAATCAAGAGACATGTGTATCACCCTCTCTGTTGGCACCCCCGGGTTGGGATGGCACCAACAGCCCGCGGTGCTGGGGCACACACATGGGCCCTGGGCAAGGTGCAGAACCTGTGAATATTTCATGCCTGGAGCTGGCGGCTGCTTCTGCTCACACGCGTGCCCGATCTTCCATCTCACAGGCTCCTTGTTTATTTGTTTAATGAATTATTTATCCGTGCCCCCCCTTCCCTCCGACCTCCCCCTCCCCCAGGCCCTAGCCTCCATGATTTATTGAACACAGCTCAGCTCTGTGGTTGCCACCCGCTGTCCCGGAGCTGCCTTGGGCCACACAGCCTGAGATCTCCCTCTGCCCCAGACCTGCTCAGCTCCCTGCTTCCTTGTGCCCTGGGGATGGGGGAGAGTGAGGCACCCTGTCAGAGAGCTCCCAGGGGGCCTGGGCTCTGTGTTCCTGGAGACCTCATGGCAGCCAGTAGTGTTCTGGCAAGCTCCAGGGATGGAGGGAGATGAAGGCAGAGCCTGTAGGTAAGGAGAAAAGAGGCTAGAGGCCCTAGAGAGAGGACTAGTCCTACAGGGACAACCCCAGCCTTGCAGAGGCCCTCAGTGCACAGAGATCAGCTGGGTCTTCTGCACCAGTGTTTCATGCCATAGGCTGCAACCCACTGGGGGAGGTGCAGTCAAGAAATTAATTTTATGATTCTCTACCAGCTTTTCACTATTATTATCATTATTTTCATTTTAAGAATACAGCAGAAACCAGATGCAGTAGCACACACCTGTAATCCCAGCGACTCAGGAGGCTGAGGCAGGAGGATCACAAATTCAAAGCCAGCCTCAGCAACTTAGAAAGACTGTGTCTACAAATAAAAAAATAAAAAGGACTGGGGATGTGGGTCAGTGGTTAAGTACCCCTGGGTTCAATCCCTGCTACCAAAAAAAGAATAGAGCAGAAGAAAAAATATAAAAGAGCATCCTCTAGACTAAGGTTAGGTATTGCTTCATAAAACTCGCTGTGTGTGCACACACACAAACAAGGGCACACTGGATTGCAAGTCAGATATGCATCCTACTGTGAATCATAGTCAAGAGTGATTCAAATCACAGACATAAATCAAGGCCTAGACCCCACTGATAGGGGACTGGGATCCTTCCATGACCCACATGCCAGAGAGAGGCCTGGACCTTCAGATCAGGTCCCAGGCCTGGACAGTGGCCAAAATCTTATAACAGGGACCTGTTCTCCAGAAAAGCCCAGTCCCCGTCAGTAGAGGCCTATAGACAGGCCTAGGCATTACAGGTGGAGGTGCACATTCTACAGACGGGACTTCCACACCCACAGTTGTACAGTTTGTAGACAGCACAAAGGAGCCACACAAGGGACAAGAGGAGGCGAACATCACCCCAGCTCCCTCACTAAGTCAGGGAGACACAGAGGGCCACCTCCCACTGAAGGAAGCAACACCTTTGTTTTTGCACAAAGGGACCATTTGCCAAGAGATGCGCCCTCAGGACGGAGTCTGCATAGAGGGGTGCTTCTTCTAATCCACATAAAAGGCCCCAATCAGTCAGCAGCCCCAGGAACAGAGGCCTAGGTAGACAGAGCGTCAGGTCCCATGGACACAGGCACAGGCCCACAGGGAATACCTCCACTCAAAACCCAGGCTTAAACCCCATAAAGAAAGTTGCTTAAATCCTACGAAGAGGGTTCCAGATTCAAGGGGAAGGGCTCAGTTTTTATTGGAGGGAGGATGTGGGTGTGCTAGATTCTAAAGAGGAGTATCTGGGCCTTACAGAAAAGGGCCCAAATCTTTAAGCAGGACCCAAATTCTATAAGCAGGGAGTTAAGGTTTCAAAAATGGAATCGAAAGTCCTGGACCAAAGCAGCAAGCTCCCACTCACTGTGAATACGGGCAGCCTCTCTGCCAACTGTGGGCCCAACAGAAAGAAGCCTACCTTTGTGGATCAGGGGACAGGGATAGGGACTGGGATTTGTGGCCCCTGGAGAAGGCAGGTTAGCATCATTTGGGTGAAACAAGTCTCCCGGGGATGAGGAGTCTGGGGGCAGGAGAGCTGTTGGCAGAGTCCCCCACTCCCATCCCAAGGGGCCTAATTTATTTTCTGGCTCATGAGAAGAGAGATCTCCTGGGGGGGGGGGAGCCTGGAGAGGATAGAGGCTGCTCTTGCCTGGTAGCCCTCATGAGCCCCTTCTGGATGGCATTTCCCCTCCCCCAAACCCCGCACCTGAGACTATCTTGTGGTCAGGACCCTGTGCTGACAAGGATAAGCAGATGGGAGGTGCCCCTGTATCCTCTCTCCTAAAGCACAGTAGCAAAATAGCATCATGCCGGCCTCCCTGGCCACAGGTGGTTGGAGTGGGTCTTGGGAACCCAGTCAAACCTGGTTCTGCCCAGTCCCTCTTGGTCTTAGCCTCTCCAAAGAGAAGTGATAGGGGATAGACAATTGAGATCTGTATTCAGGATCCTTCCCCTGGATTCCTACTTCCTGGGAAAAGAAGTGTGTCTGTTTCAGAGGGGGCATGTGGGTTTGCGTGGGTGTCCTTTCTGTGTGTGTACGAGTTTGGGTGTGTGCTTCTAGTCTCTGTGTCTACAGGCCTGTGTTCCTTCAGAACTCTAGTGGACAGTAGACACAGTAGACACACTTTACCTATGTGTGTCTGTGCATCAGGTGACTGTGTGTCTATGTTCTCTGCCTCTGGGTGTCTGTGACTTTTTCCTGAATGTGTGCGTCTGTGAGCTGTGTGTGCTGGGGTGTCCCTGTGAGGACAATGGCTGAGGTGAGAGCTGAAACACAAGGTAATCTACTTTCTGCCCTCAGAGTCAGCACCTCTGGGAGTAGGAGTGGGAGTGCCTGAGGACACAGAATGGCCCACCTGGAAGCAGCCTGCCTGAGAGCAAATGAGGGTCTCTTTGTAAACGTCCAGGAAACCCTGCTCAGCTTCAGCTGGCTCTTGCCCAGATCCACACCTGGGCCTTGGGCCCTGGACTGCCAAAGACCCTGCTTATACCCACTACTGACATTCTTGGGGGCTGGGATCCACTCCACCTCCAATGAAAACAAGCCTCAGGCTCAGCTGGGGGCTCCAGGTCCAGCTGTCAGGTCCTTGGTCCTCAGATACACCTGAGGGCTCTACTACTCTTCTGTGTCCACCTGACTCATGCACAAAGGAAAAGTGGCATGGAGGGAGCAGAGGGTCCAATTCTTCAGACAGGAAGGAGGTCTAGTCCTAATTATTCTTCTCAAGACTCCTTCGCTCCATCCTAGAAATGAGTAGGCCCACAATCCCAAATCCTTGTCTTGTGGATTCCAGCCTGGAAGGAGCAAAGCACCGGGGACCAGCCGCAGCACCCAACCTAGGTGTGCGCTGGTCCTTTCGAAGGGGCAGCACGCCCCCGCTTCCCACGCGCCGCACGCTCCCGGCTCCAGCGGGGAGGGGCCTGGCGGGAGCGCGCCGGGGGCCGGGCTTCGGGGCGCGCCCAGGAGGGCGGAGGGTAGCGCTGTGGGCGTGGCCTAAAGCTGGGGGCCGGCGGCGGCGGCAGCGGGGAGCTGGGAAGCTGAGAAGCCGGGAGCGCGGGGCTCAGTCGGGGGGCGGCGGCGGCGGCGGCTCCGGGGATGGCGGCGGCTCCGCTGCTGCTGCTGCTGCTGCTCGTGCCCGTGCCGCTGCTGCCGCTGCTGGCCCAGGGGCCCGGGGGGGCGCTGGGGAACCGGCATGCGGTGTACTGGAACAGCTCCAACCAGCAGTGAGTCGGGGGCCCGGGAAGTCCCGCGTCAGCCAGAGGGGAGTTGGGGGGCCCAGGAAGTCCTGGGGGAGCAGCGGGTGGGAGTCCTGGGAGAGCCGAGCTGGGGGCTGGGAAGCGAGGGAGAGGGGGATGCACTCCGTGGGCGTCTGTGAAACTCGGGGGGCCGTCTGCGAGGCTGCTGGTGTGTAGTAAGGCGCGCTCAGGCCGTGCGGAGGAGTCTGGGGGCCCCCACCCCACGCTGGCCTCTCCCCACCCTCCTCGGGAGCAGCGTGCCCCTGTCCCGTACCCCCGCATCTGCACTCCCGTAGGTCGGGCTGGCATCTGGGGCGCTGGGGTGCCGGGGATAGGCCGCCGCATTTAGGGGCCCAGGGATGACCTGTTTTCGGCCATGAGGGTTTCAAGGGGTGCTGCCTAGTACTCTTGCTTTTAAAAGTGGGGTACCGAGCTGAGGCGGGGAGTACGACCCAGCGCCTCCCCGGAACCCAGGGGAGTGGGCCGCCTTGCTGGTGCGGATAGACCCGCTAGGGTGTACCGGGGCTGGGTCGCCGAGTTGGGGACTGCTGCTTGGTTAGGACGGTACGTGGGGTACCGGGGAGAGAAGGGAGGAGATGTCGGCGTGTCACACACGCAACACACACACTCCCGGGCCGGGATCGGCGTATGGCACCAAGTGTGAGCGGGCGTGCGCGGCTGTCAGTGTGCGTGTGTGTCTGAGTGTGATTTGTGTGTCTGCGTCGGCGATCGTCTGGGGGTGGGAGCGGGCGGCGGATTGGGGAGGGGGCTGCGGTCCCGGTCCGCGTGGCCGGCCGCGTCTGGGTTGGGGTGGCTGTTGGCGCCGCCGCGGTCTGGACGAGTGTCGGGGCCGCCGTGTGGTTTCCCGGGGTGTGTGGCGCGGCGGACGGGGGCCGGCTGCGGGGCCGGGTCCCCGTTCTGCTCAGTCCTCGCTGCCCTTGTCTTCTCCTCCCCGCGGAGCCGCCGTGTGTATCACCCTTGGCCGCCTCCGTGTGTGTCTGTGTGTGGGTAGGGGGATCCCTGGGGACGTGGGGGGTCACTGTCACACCTGCCCGGGCGGTGGCGGCAGCGCGATCTCTAGCTCCCCATCCTGGGGGCGACCAGGGAGCAAATGGCGAGACCCCAGGGGAGACGACCGGGAGGGCCTGGCGGCCGCGACCCCCAACCTTCCGGGGGAGGGGCTGTCGCTCGCCGCTCCGCTCTTTGTTGTTTGGGGCTCTGCGCCTCCCCCTCTCTCCCTCCTCGCGCCCAGAGTGTCAGACTGGGGGTGGGGATGAGCCAACGACGCCCCCCTCTCGCTTCCCATGGAAACCTCGGGGGTGGGGATGCGGCCCCTCCCCCCCGGAGCGGGACTCCAGGATCTCCCGGGGGCGCCGAGGGCTGACTTCTCGGCTGGATCTAGCTCGCCCCCTCCCCCAGACTCCCACGTCCGACCCCCGCTCGGGCCGAGTCTGGCCGGGAGTGGAGAGCTCGCAGGTGAGGGGCCCGGGTTCCCCGCACCCTCGGGCACCCCACGTTCTTAGGGGAAGCCGGGGCGGAGAGGTGCGGGATGGCCTGGGGGTTGAGCCGACTGTCCTCCCCCGCGCACACCTGGGCGCAGGTGAAAGCTCCGGAAGGGGGTGGGGTGCGGGTTCCGAGAGCCTCCTTTCTGCCTGCTCCACTCCCGTGCGGGCCTGGACCGGCCAGGTAGGAGGGGGCACGCACCCGGCCGAGAGGCTGCCGCCGCCCCCGCCTCGCTTCCCGGGCCTTTGTTGCCGCTGCGCCCGGGCTCCCCGGCTCCCTCACTGCGGCAGCCGCGGCCCCATAAATCGTGAGAGCGACGTGCTCCGGAGCCGGGAGTGGAGAGGGCCGGGGAGCTGGGGGCGGGGCCGGGCCGAGCCACAGGCTCCCGCGCCCCCTCCCCCCGGTCACGTGAGCTGGCTCCTGGCTCCCACCTCCCATCACGTGCGGAGGGTCTCTGCCCCTTGGGGTCACGTGGGGAGGGTCTCACGACCCCGCCTCCTGAGGGTCACGTGAGAGAGTGCTGGTGGGACACGTGCAGCGGCCTCCTTTGACAGACCCGGGGGCAGTACCCTCTGCACAGCAGCCATGACCTAGCCCTCTGGCCCCCATTCAGCCCCTCTGCTTAGGCCCCCGGAATAGGCAAGACCTGTTCCCTGCGCGCCCCAGAAACTAGGGGTGGAAGGACTGTGTTGGAGGGAAGCATGAGAATGTGAAGTTGAGGGGCCCCCTGAGCCCAGAATTGATTTGGGAGGGGTGTGAGTCTGATGGCCAAATATATTGCCCCTGCCTTGTGCTTCATTTCTTTGCAGATCTAAGGAGGCGTTAGTACTCTGTCTCAAGAAGCCTAGGAACACCATTCTCTAGCTGTCCCCTTACCTGTCTATCTGAAATGTTTCTGTTGCGGATCTCTTTCATTCACACATTCATTCAACAAATATTTATTGAGGTTCTACTACGTCCCTGATGGTCTTCTCTGTGTTCTCTGGCTCCGACTTCCTGCCCTGCATCCTCCTGCGTCCCTGATTCTCCCCTCTGCCTTTCTCGAGGGCTTCATCTCTACTATCTGTGGGCCTCTCGGATGGCCTCTGGGTCTCTCCCGTTTTCCAAGCCCCGGTTCCCAGTCTCCTCTCCCCTCTCTCGGTTTCTGGTTCTCTCTCCCGACGCTCCGCCCTCTCCCTTCCCGGGGAATCCGTCTCTGTTCCTCTCCCGTGTGTCTGTGTCTCACTCCATCCCTGTGCCTCGCTTTCGGCGGGTCTCTCGCTCTTCTCCGCCGCTGCAGATCAATAAACCTTCGCCGCCGCCGCCGCCGCCGCCGCTGTCGCAGGGACGAGGGGCGGGGGTGTCGGGCGCGCAGATTCTCCTTCACCCGACGCGGCCCGGGAGAGCCCCAGGCCCAGGACCTGGCTCACCAGACCCGGACCCGCGGGGTGTGGAGGCCCCGGTGCCTGGGGGGCGCGGGGGTGTCATCGTGCCCGCGCCGCCCCGCGATCCTTCGCCGCCGCCTCCACCAGCCCTATCGCCACCCCCACGCCACCCCCGAGCCCCGCGCGCGGACCCCACGCCGCGCACACGTGGTCTGGCCTCGCCTGCTGGAGCGGGCGGCGCGCAGCCTCGGGGGCGCGCGCTGGAGGGAAGAAGCAGGTCTCTCCACATCTCTCCTCCACTCCCTCAACTCTGCACCCGGGCGTCGGAGGCCGGGGACAGGGATCTAGCAAGTTTGGAGCCCCCTGGGATCCTTCCCATCCTCCCTGGTCTTGTGAGACACCCTGTTTACCAGCCCCTAATTGCCCCGGGGGGAGAAGCTTGCTCCTTCCCCGCTCCCCCCGCCGCCCAGCCAGCCCCCTCCGCGGACACTCAGGGCCAGCGGGGTCAGGCGGGGTGCTGAAGGAAAAAGGGGTCGAGACGTGCCTCGAGGATGGTGCGAACCGGGACAAACTGAAATGACGGGGCGAGGGGGCACCCGGTCTAGGTACGGGCGCTCCTTTCTGGGGGACAGAGAGGATGCAACATGAGGATGAAGGGGAGGGGTAGAAAACTGCCTGAAGGTGCTGGACGCAGCACTGCCCCCAGATCGCAGCCCACCTACCTCGGGGCTGTGGGGCCCTGGAGGCGGAGTTACTGCGGAGCTGTGCTGGGACTTAGCGGCACCTCCCTCTTCACTGCCAGGGCGAAGGAGGATGACAGATTCAATTAAAGCGCCCAAGCCAAACAGACAAGTCTCCTCGGAGTTGCCCTAGGGATTCCTGGGCAGACCTTGTGCTGTCCCTCCACACCACCCCCCTCGTCCAGATACCAAATGGGCACCGCCATCCCATCGGCAGATCTTTCCCCCACGTGCCCAGCTTTGGAGAACATTTCATGGTTTCTCCTGCCACCTAGCACAGGGATAGGTAAGAAGTAGCTTCTCTTTCCTTGTGGTCACCCAGTGACCTTTTGTAAGACTGGTCCCACCCGCTTGAGGAAACCCAGGTACCTGTAGGAATATCTCTGGAGCTGGCTTTGCTCCCTGCTGGAATGGGGTGTGTTGTAGGAGGAACCAGGTGGTGCGGCAGGGAGGGGCTCCTTCAGAATGGGACTGGAAACATGGGCGAGGCTCAAGGACAGAGGCCCTAGTGTGGCTGTGCAACTGCCCCACGCCTGGCATCTTGCCACTGGTGGCCCCCTCCCCAAAGCCTGAGGGGAGGAACAGGAGACTGTGTGGGGTTGGGATGGACCGGCAAGCCTAGGGAGGCGGCTAGGAGCCGGGCCTGGTCTAACCCGTTTTCCTGCTCCCAGTGCCCCAGGCTGAGACTCCTGCCCACCTGAGTGCCAGGGCCAGGGAGGGGCCTGAGTGACCCATCACTCCCATGGGAACCAAGTGGGACTGGTGGCATTCCTGATGACTCAAGGAGGCTGTGCCCATGCCCACTTGGGTGCCCAAACACCGGCTCTCACCTATCCACCTCACTGCCAAGTTTGGAAGGGCTTGCTTGGGGAGGGGGTAGTATAGGCAAAGCCAGGGAAGTGGAGTAAGGTGGGGAAGGACCCTCAAAGCCCCTCTCATGCCCAGACCTCCAAGTTCATTTCCCTAATTGATCTAATTACTGCTTATGGAACTGGGTGGTACCAAGTGACACAGAGAGCCAGTCCCTCCCCTCGGGGAATTCCCAGGGACTAGGGACCCCAGAGGTTTGACATTTTGCTTGGTACCTGGTGTCTTTCTGTGTCCACCCTACTCCCTTCTCACTGACAATATGTGTGCATTCTCACGCTAAGAAAGCTAGAAAAAAGTCCTGCCCACTCCTCCACGTCCCTCTGTCCACTTAGAGGTTTCTCCCTTCAGTACCACAATCAAGGGTGTTCAGACCATCATTTGGATGGTAACTAGCAAGGCAGGTAGGGATTACTAGGGATCCAGCATCTGCTTCTCTGTTCCAGAGAAGGATCTGGAACGTGAGAGATACAGCCATGGTATCTGGGCACTGTGCCCACTACTTGGCTGAACATGGTTACTGGGGCAGTAGCACCCGGGGTAGAGGAAGAAGGGTGGGTTGTAATGAGACAGAAGTTTTGACTGTTGACATGATGCCACGAGGCCTTGGTGCCGAACCCCTAGGCTCCCTGATCTGTTGTGTCAGGTTATTGGGGACCTAATTGCCTGTGGCCTTGGGGTGGAGGTAAGTGGGAATCAAGGTACAGAGGCCAGTGATAGCGTCTTGGGGTCAACTAGTACTGGCATGCGGCTCAGCACACATGCAGCTTAGCTTTTTAGCCAGAGTATGCCGCCTCTGAGTAGGCGGTGGACATATTTGTACCTGTGCCATGGAACTTGTGCGTGTATATGCATGAAGCCGCCATACGTGTGTCTGTGAGGGCAAGTCCTGTCGGACTGGCCTTGGGGCTGGACTGGCAGCAGCAGCAGGGAAGCATGCTGGGAGATGCGATGGCGGGTGCGTTTCTCACGGAAGGGATGCCTCCCACTTTCCCCTTTCGCTTCCATCCTTCTGTCCTTCCTCCCAGCGGGTAAATAAGGGGGGATGGACGGAGGAAACCGGGCCTGGGTCTGGGAGTCGCCGGGGCCTGCGCGGTTTCCGTGGCAACCCAGGCGCACGCTCCTCCTCCCCTGCCCCTCTCCCTGCCCCTCTTCTGGGGGAGCAGGCCGGGCTTCCCTGCGCCTCTGCTGCCCCCTGGTGGCCATCAGGAGAAAGACCGGCCACGAAGGCGAGGGCCCGGGATAGGGAAAGGCTGGCGGCTTTAGGGCCCTGGGGACAGAGACAGGGCTAAGAGAGGGCGCTTGGAGGAAGAGTCGGGGGACTCCAGGGACCCCCGGGGAGGGTCTAGCGAGCGGTGTGTGGAAGGCGGGCTGGCTCCGGGGTTTCTCTCCTCTGACCCGCTTCCTTTCCCCGTAGCTTGCGGCGAGAGGGCTACACCGTGCAGGTGAACGTGAACGACTACCTGGACATTTACTGCCCCCACTACAACAGCTCAGGGGTGGGCCCCGGAGCGGGCCCCGGGCCGGGCGGCGGGGAGCAGTACGTGCTCTACATGGTGAGCCGCAGCGGCTACCGCACCTGCAACGCCAGCCAGGGCTTCAAGCGCTGGGAGTGCAACCGGCCGCACGCCCCCCATAGCCCCATCAAGTTCTCGGAGAAGTTCCAGCGCTACAGCGCCTTCTCGCTGGGCTACGAGTTCCACGCCGGCCACGAGTACTACTACATCTGTAAGTGACAGCGGCGTGGCTGGGGGGGGGGGCTCCAGGGTTAGCCGGAGTTGACAGCCAGGGGCCCGAGTGGCTGAGAGGGAGGCCCGGGATGAGCTGGGGGACTGGGGGCTTCAGCTCAGTCATGGCTGCGAGACTAAGAGAGGGCTTTGGTGACCGTCCCAAGTTTGGGCCTCAGAATCGCTGTTCCTAGGAGGGACTCCTGGGTCGGGACTTCAGGGGTCCCAAGGCATCGCAAGCTTACAGCAGAGCCATAGTTACCAATGTCCAAAGGGTAGGGGCTACCGAAGGACAGTGGCCAAGGAAGGGCAGCGTGGAGGGGAGGAGGGCGTGGGCCACGGATGGGAAGAAAGCCACTCAGACCCGGTCTCCTCCCCAGCCACGCCCACCCACAACCTGCACTGGAAGTGTCTGAGGATGAAGGTGTTCGTCTGCTGCGCCTCCAGTGAGTATCATCGACTCCCAGCCTCACCCCTATCCTTGGCTCCCCTGCTTTGGGGCTCCCCTGGCTTCCTGTGGGTGGGGGCGGAGGGCACAGGCGAGGGGGGCTTGCTCCCCAGCTGTAGCAGGGGGAGGGGGTCCTGGCCCTGACTCTCCCCTCGTCTCTCCCCGCCCGCACCCCACCCCGCAGCATCGCACTCCGGGGAGAAGCCGGTCCCCACTCTCCCCCAGTTCACCATGGGCCCCAATGTGAGGATCAACGTGCTGGGTGAGTCTGCGCAGCGCCCTCTGGTGGCCACTGCTGACATCGCAGCCCCCTCCCCTGTGCCTGCTCTCCTCGCATGCTTTCCCCTGGGACACATGTCCTTCCTGCCCCCGTGGGTGGTCACGTCCCTGGCTCCACTGCTGCTGCCGCTGCCGCGTGCCCCAGCCCTGGCACGCAGCCCAGCCCTCACCAGTCTGTCTGTTCATCTATCCACAGAAGACTTTGAGGGAGAGAACCCCCAGGTGCCCAAGCTTGAGAAGAGCATCAGCGGGACCAGCCCCAAGAGGGAACACCTGCCCCTGGCCGTGGGCATCGCCTTCTTCCTCATGACACTCTTGGCCTCCTAGCTCTGTCCCATGCCTTGGTGGGGAGAGATGGGGCGGGGCTGTGAACAAGCGAGGAGTCTTTGGCCTCTAACGGGAAGCCTAGCTGTGGGGCCTGCACCCCCTCCCATGGCTGGAAGTGGGGTCCGCACCGTGCATTGTGCCCACTCCCTCTGCCCCTCCCTCCGGATAGGGCACTGTAGTGGACCAGGCACAGGGACAGTCAAAGGTCCCAGGTGACCTTGTGGCTCTGTAATGTTTGGTACCAAATTTGGGGCCATAAAGGGCAGTTCTCAGGACGTCCTGCCCCCTGGTACCTTTCCCTGACCCCTGGCTCCCTCCCCTTTTGTCCCCCCAGAGAGACAAAAATGCCCCAGAGAGCGCAAGCCAACGTGAAAGGTGCCCCGTCACTCTCCTCCAGGGACAGAACATGGGGAGGGGACTAAATGGGCAAGGGGGTAGCACTGCCCGCTGCCCCTTCCCCTGTTTACAGCAATAAGCACGTCCCCCTCCCCCCACTCCTCCCACTTGCAGGATTGTGGTTTGGATCAAATCCAAGTTTACAAGTAGACACCCCTAGGGAGGCAGGCCGTGGACGGGTGGCAGGGGTGGGCACTGGGGTGCCAGGCCGGCATGTACAGACTCTATATCTCTATATATAATGTACAGACAGAGTCCCTCTCCCTCCCCAACCCCGGCCTCCCTTGACCCCCCCTTCCAGCTTCAGACCCCTTTCCCACCAGGCTAGGCCCCGCCGGGGACCCCCTGGCCCCTCTTTTGTCTTCCGTGAAGACAGCACCTATGCAACGCACAGACACTTTTGGAGACCGTGAGACAACGACGCCCCTCCCTTCCAGCCCTGAGCCGGGAGCCAGATCCCAGGACCTTGCCCTGCCCACCCCACGTGGTCCCCACCCATCCTGGGCCTTTTTCAAGTGCTTTGGCTGTGACTTTCATACTCTGCTCTTAGTCTAAAAAAATAAACTGGAGAGAAAAAATAACTGAGTGTGTGTGATTTGAAGGGACCGGCGCCCTCCGTTCCCCTGGTTCTACTCCACAGGGCACAAGGCCTGGGTTGGGGAGGAGATTCTGAGCCACACAGGCCCCTGAACTGTGCTGTGGCTTATCTCCTCTGAGAGGCAGCTCTGTGGGGAGAGAGCAAGAGAGGCTTTAAGTTGGGCCTGGTTGACTTTGAGCAAAGACCTTAACCTCTCTGGGCCTCAGGTATCCATCCCGTCAAACCAACTGGGCCATACCATACCTCTCAGGGTTGGTGTAAGGATTAAATGACACGGGGATTAAAGGCTCTATCAGTGATTGTCTTCTTTTCTTCCCATTGTGATGTAATCAGAGGTTCTTGCCTGGGGTCTTTGGATTTCAGGGATTTGTGAACCTAGACAGAAAAAAAAAATGTTTATTTTCACTTACCTGTACCTAAAATTTAACATTCTCTTATGTATGTGGGCAGCAAACCACAGTATAGTAATTAATGACCTGTGACTTTGTAACGGGCAGAAATCACAGATGTTTTCAGACTGCACTGTAGTTGTTGACGATATCTCACAATATCATTTACTCTCATCACTACTTTGAAATGGTCATAGTTGTTAGACCTTTCTTGTCTTCAATGTGTTAATAAAGAAGCATATATATTACTATATCAAAAATGTAAATGTTTTGGTAACTGTGTTTCAATATAATTGGTTTCCTTTATAACTCCTTGTAATTTTTTAAATTTTGATTTATTTTTTAGTTGTTGATTTTTTTAATAATAATAATATGTGGTGCTGAGAACTGAACCCAGTGCCTCACCCATGCTAGGCAAGTGTGCTACCCGCTGAGCCCCAGCCCCAGTCCCTTTGGAATTTTATTCATGTAAAAACATGCCCGTTTCTGGGGCTGGAGCTGCACATAACTCCAGCACCTGCAGCCCTCAGGAGAGCAGAGGGGACAGAAGGCTAGAGACCGGAGAATGTGTAAAGCTGACCGAGGAGCCCAAGCTGGCCCGGTGCAGTGGGACACGCACATAATCCTAGCAGCTAGGGAAGCTGAGGCAGGAGGATCTGCAATTCAAAGCTTAGCAACGCAGTGAGACCCGGGCTCTAAATAAAATACAAAATAGGGCTGGGGATGTGGCTCAGTGGACACTGCCCCTGAGTCCCATCCCTGGTATGCCCCCCAAAAAAATCAATAAAAATAAAAAGGGCTTGGGATTCCCCAGTGGGGCCCCAGCTCTGTGGCTCAGGGGGTGCTGGGTTCAACCCCCAGTACCGAAAAACAAACAGAACATAAAAAACAAGGAGCCCGAGGGGGTGAGGTCAGGATTGTCCAAGAAACACTGCACAAGGGGACGAGGGTAAGGTCAAAATGTACCCAGGGCTTCACTTTTTAAGTGCCCTGGCCACAGGACCCCAACCCACCCAGGTTCTCTACTCCTACTGTGGGCAGACTGGACCCTGGGTAAGTGCCCTTCCTCTGGATCCTGAGGCTGAGTTGTTGTGAGAGTGGGCTTGGTGGCAGGATCTGTGTTCCCTTCCTCTCACTGTCCATAGGAAATGGAATCTCAGCTGAACTTGGAATCATGTCCGGGTCTCTTAATGGCAGAAGTGTGGACTAGCCCGAGCCTCCTTACTGAAGATAAGACTGAAAAGGTGGACTCCTTCATTCAACTGGCTGTGTGTCCAAGCAACATTCATTGAGTGCCTGCCAAATGCCAGGCTCTATCTTGGGGACTAGAGACACAAAGAAGACACAGCCTCTGCCTTCAAGATATGGCTCAGTGCTAGAGCACTTATCTGGCAAGCATGAGGCCCTGGGTTCCATTCCAGTACCAAGAAAACAGTAAAAAGTGGGTTTAACTGAGTGTGGTGGTAATCCTAGCAGCTTGGGAGGCTGAGGCAGGAGGATCCGAAGTGCCAGGCCAGCCTCAAAAAAAAAAAAAAAAGAAGGCTGGGGATGTGGCTCAGTGGTTAAGTACCCCTGGATTCAATCCCTGGTACCAAAAAAAAAAAAAAAAAAAGGAGTGGGTTTGAGCTGGGCAGGGTGGTACATACCTATAATCCTAGTGACTCAGCAATTTAGCAAGACCCTGTCTCAAAAAGTAAAATAAGCCGGGCACAGTGGCGCATGTGCATAATCCCAGCAGCCCAGGAGGCTGAGGCAGGAGGATCGAAAGTTCAAAGTCAGCCTCAGCAACTTAGTGAAGCCCTACACAACTTAACCTGGCTCTAAATAAAATTTAAAAATAAAGAAAGAAAGAAAAAGATCTGGGGATGTGGCTCGGTGGTTAAGAGCCCCTGAGTTCAATCTCCAGTGCCAAAAAAAAAGAACCTCAGATCTGGATTGCGGAAGCCAATCCTACCCCCTCCTTTTACAAATGTGAGAAGGGAGGCTCAGAGACAGGGAGTCTCGAGCTAGGCCGGAACTCGTGTCCATCTTTCTTTCCCCGGAAGGGGACATTCATGTGTCCCTGGGGATTGAAGGCTGGTATTATTTGAAACTTCTTACACCCCCACAGTCGTGTCAAGGAGGAAGTGCCACCCTCTCAAGGATCCCTTTCCTCAAAAATAACCCCCCTAAAAAAGAAAAAGGATCCCTCTCCATTCCCCTGAAGCTCAGAGTCCTGCTGGGGACCTTGCCCTCAGGCGGGTTTCAGTTTCAGAGCAGGAACGGGCCCAGGGAGAGGGCTGAGCACCTTGGTGGACAGACCTCCAGCCTGCCTGGTCTGGGGGTGGTGAGAGAGCCCAGTGGGGGGGCTGGGGGAGGGCAGGGGGGAGGGCAGGGAGGTCCACAGAGAGACTCAACACCTGTGCACAGGTGGAACCACAGGAAACAGAGAAGTTCAGGTGTGAGACTGAGCAAGACACCTGGGGTGGGGGCAGATGGCAGCAGGGCTCTAGCTGGGGACAGGGAGCCAGCCTGAGCCACCTCCTTCCCACTGCCTGACCCCAGCACCTGAGGTTCTCTTAGAATCTGCTGCCGGCTGTTGGATGGTGCCCCAGGGCCTGGACATTCCGCTCACCTCGCTGTCCCCACCCCAAAGCACAGGGCCCTGAGGCGGGGGAGGTGGTAGCCAGTGCGCTGGGCCGCCTGGGTCCAGGAGAGCGGGACCCAGAGGGGCAGCCCCCACCCGAGCAGGGGCTTCTTCCTCCTCTGGTCTCGTCTTGCTGCCTGGGCAAGGGCATGGAGAGGGTTCGCATGGACACAGGTGAATCTCCCCTTCCCCATCTCCCCAAAGTAAGATAAATAAATCAACAAAAATTAAAAGGAAAACAACGACAAGAAGCTACTGACCCCAGCTCTGGACTCAGGGAGGGAGGTTCCGAGTCTCCAGGTGTCAGAGGGCCTGGAATCCGGGCCGTGGTCTCAGCCCACGGGGACTGTAAGTCAGGTCCCCCATGCACCTGGACAGGGGACCGATACAGGAGCTTGAAGCCTTTGGGGTATAAACGTACGGGTAGGGCTGAGCGCTGGAGGGAGCGGGGGCTGCTCTCCGGGACCCCTCATGCCCAGGCCTGAGCCTCCACTCCAGAATGTCTCCCCCCTTCCTTCTTTCCCTCCTTGGTTCTAGACACTCTGGGGCTGGCAGGAGGCTTGGGCCTGCCGACACCTGCCCAGCCCAGAGCTGCTCCGACTTCAGGTCTGATCCATTCTCCCTCCTGTCCTTGTTCTGTCCAGCAGGCAAACCAGGGTCCTGGGCTGCTCTGGGGACCCATGGGTTGGGACGGGGGTCTCCACTGGATTGAACTAGGAAGGGACCATGGATTGGAGTGGAGACACAAACTGGGACCGGGAGACCAGAGACAAGGATGGGGTAGGAGGACATGAATGGGGACGAGGGACATGAGCTGGATGCAAGACAGGGGGGAGGTAGTGGCACACAGGCTGGGTAGCAGCAGCTCCCGGATGCCAGACCAGAGAAGTGTGACATGGACATGGGGGACGGTCCAGATGTTTGGGGGCTGGGTCAAGGTGTGAGACTTTGGGCCTGGGCAGGGGGAGAAAGCTCTGGCCTAATCTGGCGGTGCTGGCCCTCAACCTGGCCCTGGGAAGTGTGGCCTCTGCCGGTGTCCTCTAGCTTGGCCTGGTGGGGGCAGACAGGGCCCCTTCCCTGGAGGGTCAGCACTGAACTCTTGGCCTCCACCACAGTGTCTGGCCCCAGGTAATTATAGGGCTGTTGTCAAGCTCGGCTATAAAAGGGTGGACGGACTGGCCCAGGAACCTGGGAGAGCTGGGCCCAACGGGTCAGGAGTCCCCCGGCCTGCAAAGGACGCTCAGATCACACACACACACACACACACACACACACACACACACACACACACGCACACACATGCACACACACGACTGCACACACTTCAGTTCATGCCCACTCATACAGTCTCCAAACCTGCGACCCCACACAGTCAATCAAACTCACTGCTCCAGGAGGGAGGGGCAGGGGGCACAGGCCTGAAGGCCCGCCCCCCCCAGAGGGAGCGGGGCTTTGTTTACACAGCTGAGGGGGAAGGGGCCTCACACAGGGCCAGGGGGACCAGTCCAGAAGGGCTCAGGCACACAGGCCACCTCCGCCCGACTGTGCAGACGGAGCCGACACTCACGGGCACACACTCATCCACCACCTCCACACCCACCCAGGTGTGTGTGTTCAAGCCGATTCCAAGTCCTCGTCCCTGCACCAGGCACAGGTGCCAATGTCACAATGCCAAACGCGCTCATGCAAACGCCAGCTCACATACAAGGGAAGGACCCACGGGCACCCAGAGCCACACTTGGATCCAGGGTCACACAGGGTCACACCCCTGAGGGCTGGCATCCAACAAATGACACAGTTCTCTAACGTGGCCTGGCTGACAGTCCCAACTAAACAAACAGCATTTCATGCCAGGGGCAGCAGCCAAACCAACTGGGCAAAGTCGAGAGTCCGGGAAAGTACAGGGAGGAGGGGCAGAGGGGGGAGGGCAGTGCCACGTTCGCACCCGGGGGGAGTCTGTGGTCCCATCTACAGCCACAGAGTCACAAAAACAACCCAAGGACCCCAGGATGTCTGAGGACACACTCACACACCCAGGGAGAGCCGGGGCTTCCTACTCACACCCCTGTGTGCGCAGAGGCCGGGTGCACACCTATGTTGCTCTCAGATGCCCACCACAGCTCCTTCTAGGGTACCGCCCAGCCTGCCCCCGAGGAAGGAGAGACAGTGCAGGGTAGGGGTGCTGGCTGGGGAGAGTCAGAGCCCCGTGTGGTCAGAGGCCCCTCTTCCCACACCAGACCTGCCCATACAGCAGACCTGGGCCTTAGGGGAGGCACCCAAGGAGACCAACAGAGGCTGCCCCATCCCCCGGAGTAGGATCATGCCCATGTCTGCCCACCTGGGCACCAGAACTGCCCACACGGGTCACAGCCTCCCCCGAGGCCTGGCCTCTGTACCATTAAGCTGTGTACCTGTCCCTTGGCTGCCTCTCGAGGCCTGGCAGGACCTGATCTGACATGGGGAAAGGGGGAGTCTCTCCTAGAAAGACCCCCACAACAGGCCTTGAGGGTAAACCACCCACAGGCAGGCGCATAACGCCGGGCGGGCGGGTGGGCGTGCCACCCAGAATAAGTTGGCCACCTGACTGGGCCTGTGGGCAGGGTTGTCTGGGAAGGCCTTGGGAGATCGGGAGGTTGAGTGCTGATGGGCGGCCTGCCAGTTAGGGGCAGGTGTTTGTGGGGAGGACTAGGCCAGGCAGGGGGGACACAGGATCAAAAGGGCAGAGGCCGCCGTGCTGATATTCCACGGAATCAAGTCACAAAAACATTCCCACACACTGGCGAGGTCACCTTTTCACCAGGGTGTCTCTGTGCGCCATGCACACGTACTCTCCTGGAGGAGTCTGGGGTCCCTTGCTTGCCGGACTGGCTTTTCTTTTTTGGTTCCAGGGGTACTCAACCACGGAGCCACAGCCACAGCCCCGCCCCCCTTTTTTAATAATCTTTTTTTAGCTGTAGATGGACGCAACAGGTTTATTTTGTTGACTTTTATGCGGTGCTGAGGATGGAACCAGGGCCTCACACATGCTAAGCGAGCGCTCTACCACTGAGCTACAATCCCTTTTATTTATTTTAATATTTATGTTTTGGTGGTAGTTGGACACAAAACCTTTATTTTATTTACTTATTTTTTATATGGTGCTAGGGATCCAACCCAGCACCTTGCACATGCTGGAGGAGCGCTCCCCCGCGGAGCCACACCCCCAGCCCAGGACACCCCTTTTTATTTTTTACTTCGAGACACGACACGGTCTTGCTAAATTTCTGAGGCTGGCTTTGAACTCTCCATCCTCCTGCCTCAGCCTCTGGGATCACAGGTGTGCCCCATGGTGCCTGGTTCAGGCTGGCTGCTCTGGCACCCCTGTCTAGGGCGCCCAAACCATGCAAGTGGCGCCCCCTAGGGATATTCTCACCCCCCTGCACCCTGCGGGAGGAAGGAGCCGCCTCCATTGAGACCAGTAGCTGAGGAGCCCCGAGCTTTTCAGGGCTGGAGAGAGCAGAGAGGCCAGGGAGACAGGTAGCCCCAGACAGTCTCAGAGCAGCTGATTCTCCGTGAACCAGAAGCACTTAAGAAGCCTGAGTTAAAAATAGGCCAGAAGGTGGCACAAGAGGAAGCTGTTTTGCAAGAGGACTTGCTCTATCCCAGCACCCACAGAGGCTCTGGGGGACCCTGCTGGGTTGCGGAGCCACATTCAGCCCAGGGGGCTCCTGTGACCATCATTCTGTTTTACCTCCTTTATTTGTTTATCAAACTAAACTTTTGTGTGTGGTTCCTTTAGGATTCCTGAATGAATTTTTAACTTACAGGTAAAGCAATATCAGACCACCAACCGCCTCTGTGCTATCCTTACCATGCATTTTATTTCTACAAAATCCTATAAGCCCCACAACATATTTTTAGATTTGTTTTCAACTATATATTTATTTTTAGAGAGAGAGAATTTTTAATATTTATTTCTTAGTTCTCAGCGGACACAACATCTTTGTTTGTATGTGGTGCTGAGGATCGAACCTGGGCCACACGCATGCCAGGTGAGCGCGCCACCGCTTGAGCCACAGCCCCAGCCCTGTTTTCAACTATCTTTTAAAGAGAGTTTTATAAGCCAATCCCCCCAAATCAAAGGCCAATGTTTTGTCTGATCCGTTTGTTTGCTAACAAACAGTGGGGGTGGGGCGAATAGAAGTATCTTGGATTAAACGATGAAGGGAAGGGAGGGGGATGGGAACAGGACAGACAGTAGGATGAATGGGACATCACTTTTCTATGCACATATATGAATACATGACCCGTGCAACTCCACATCATGTGCAACCACAAGAACGGGAAGTTATACTCCATGTACGTATGATATGTCAAAATACATTCTACTGTCATGTATAACTATAAAGAACAAATTTTTAGAATATAATAAAGGGAATTTTAGTAGCCAGACACCATGGCACATGCCTGTTCTGAGGTAAAAGGATCACAAATTCCATTCTGAGCAAACTTAGCGAAACCCTGTCTCAATAAATTAATAATTTTTTTGGGGGGGGGTACTATGGATTGAACTCAGGAGCACTTGGTCACTGAGCCACATCCCCACCCCTATTTCGTGTTTTATCTAGAGACAGGGTCTCAGAGTTGCTTAGCATCTCGCTTTTGCTGAGGCTGGCTTTGAACTCACAATCCTCCTGCCTCAGCCTCCCAAGACGTTGGAATTACAGGGCCACTGTACCTGGCAAAGAAGAATTTTTAAATAAGAAAAAAACTCACAGATTTACCATTTCTGGGGTTTTTCACTCCTCTATGTAGACAGATTTCCTTTTGTTTGAAGGACTTTTAAAAACATTTCTTCCGGTGCAGGTTTGCTGGTGATGAATGCTCTCACTTTGGAATGTCTGAAAGTGCCTTATTCCATCTTCATATTTGAAAGATATCTCCAACTGAATCCCACGTTGCCTGTTTTTATCTTTTTGTACCTTAAAGACATTGCTTCACGATCCTCAGAGTTGCCTGCTTCTGTTTTCCTTCTTTTTGTAATCTTCTTTGACTGCTCTTAAGAGTTTCACTTTGACAGTGATGAAGACAGATTCGGATGCACCTTCATATAGATTTCTTTTTGGTACCAGGTATTGAACCCAGGGGTGCTGAATCACTGGGCTAGCCCTTTTTTATATTTTATTTAGAGACAGGGTCTTGCTGGGTTGCTTAAGTTCTCGATAAATTGCTGAAGCTGGCTTTGAACTCACGATCCTCCTGCCTCAGTTTCCCCAGCTGCTGGGATTACAGGTGTGTCCCACCACGCTCAGTCCTTCATGTAGATTTCTTCATATTTCTTGTACTTAGGGTTTTATGAGCTTCTTGGATATGTGGGTTTATAGTTTTCATCAAATTAGGACATTTTCAGACAGAATGGTGCACATGCCTATAATCTGAGCGACTCAGGAGGCTGAGGCAGGAGGACCACAAATTCAAGGCCAGCCTCAGCAACTTAAGGAGACCCATCTCAAAATAAAAATATATAAATAAATAAAAAAGGACTAAGAGTGTAGATCGGTGGTAAAGCACCCCTGGGTTCAATCCCCAGTCCCAAACAAAATTAAATAAAAATCAGGACATGTGGAGGCCATTATTTCTTCAAATATTTTTCTGTCACTCTTCCTTACTCCGTTCTGAGTCTCCAAAAAGGTATAGTGGCTACCTAATGTTAGTCCACAGCTCACTGATTTTCTGACTTTTGTGGTTTTAGAGATCTTTCTGTTCTGTTTTTGTTTTCTTGGGATGGGACCTTGATAGGTTGCCAGGTCTGGTCTCAAATTCCTGGGCTCCAGAGATCCTCCTGCCTCAGCTTTCAAAGTAGCTGGGCTATAGGCTCACACCACTGTGCCCAGATGTTTTTTGTTTGTTTGTTTGTTTTTCAAATCTGCTTTCTACTCCTTGGTTCATTTTGGATAGTTCTATTGCTGTCTTCAAGTTCACAAAACTTACTTTTCTGCAGCATCTAATCTGCTTTTAATTCCACCCAGGGCATTTTTCATCTCAAACATTGTACCGTATAGCTCTAAAAGTTCAATGGGGAGTTTTATATTTTTCACATCTCTTTATATCATATTCAAGTTATATCTTCTTGAATATATTTAATAACAGCTCTTATAGCCAGACAGAGTGACCCACGCCTATAATTCCAGCTACTCAGGAGACTGAGGCAGGGAAATCTCAAATCTGAGGCCAACCTGGGCAAATTAGCTAGAGATTCTGTCTCAAAATAAAGAATAGAAAGGACTGGGGATTTAGCTCAGTGGTAAAGTGCCCTTGGGTTAAATCTTCAACATAAAAAAAAATGTAATACAATACAATAAAAAAAAGCCTCTGTTAACTAATTCTTTGATATTTCTAGCTCTGCTTTTATTGATTATTTTCCTTATTTTTGATCATATTTCCTGCTTCTTTGTATCTCCAACTGAATTCCAGTAACTATTGTAGTGACTATTGGTAGTAACTATTGGCTAGGAACTATTGGTAGTAACTGTGGGTAGTAACTATCAGTTGGATGCCAAACATTGTGTATTTTATATTGTTTGGGGGTGGATTTCTTGTATTCCTTTGAATGTAGCTGATTTACTTGGAAACAGATTGATTCTTCTAACGTTCGCTTTTAAGTGCCATTTGGCAAGATACAAACAGCCTTTGGCCCAGGGCTCACTTGGTCTCACCACTAAGGCAATGCCATCGTGAGAGCTCTCTCTGCCACACCATGCATCAGCCCCGTATCCAATCAGGAGACAGAAACCACATGGTACTTTGAACAGGAAAAGTTTGCTGTAAAGAATTATTAACCGTAACGAGGGAATTGCAGCCAGGAGGGACTGGCCAGTAAGAAAACAACACAATTGTAAAAGAATTTAGGAAGTGCTGGGCACCTGTAGTTCCAGCTGCTCAGAGGCTGACTCAGTCGCTTGAGCCCAGGAGTTTGGGTTCAGCCTGGGCAACATAGTAAGAAACTGTCTCCTTGAAAAAAAAATTAAAAATAAATGGGGGGTGTGGCATGCACTGGGAATTGAATCTGGGATGCTTCACCCCTGAGCTACATCCCCACATCCTCAGCCCCCGACCTTGTTTTGAGACAGGATCTCACTAAGTTGCTGAAGTTCTTGCTAAATGCTAAGGCTGGCCTCAAACTTGTGATCCCCCTGCTTCAGCAAGTCTCTCTGGGGATACAGCTGTGTGCCACGGTGCCCAGGGGGATTTTTTTTTTTGCACTGGGGATTGACTCCAGGGGCACTTAACCACTGAGCCACATCCCCAGCCCTTTTATTTTTGCATTTTATTGAGTCACAGGATGTCACTGAATTACTTAGGCCTCCATAAATCGCAGAGACTGGCTTTAAACTCTCCACCCTCCTGCCTCCGCCTCCTGAGCTGCTGGGATTACAGATGTGTGCCACCTTGCCCCAAGAGGCGGACATTTTTAAAGAATAATATAGGAATACTAGATGCAAGGAGCAGTGACTGTTCTTGGGGTTGACACACAGCATCCGAGGAACGGCCCTCCCTCAGTTGCATCTGAGGAGCTGCAGCTGCTGCTGAAACCTTTGGAGAAAACACCCCAGCATCAGCAGGGACAAAGCCTTCCTCTGCAAAACGTTTCTCGAGCGCCCCCTACTGACATATTCCAGTGGGCCAAGGAAAACTTGCACCGGCTCAGCTGCATTTTCTCCGAGCAGGCAACGAAGAAGAATCAATTTAGCCCTGAGAGGCGACTGAGTTGATAATTGGCACAAAGTGGCCACGGTCAGGATTCTTCCACTCCGGCTCGTGGAAACGCAAAGCGTTCCTGGCCCCAGAGGAGTTTCAAGGATCGGCTGCTGCTTTCCCATGATTTCCCCCTACACTTGTTATTCCCTCACTTGCATGCACAGCTCAGTGGGAAGCACAAGATTCCAGGGGGCCTCTGCAGAGCCCCAGAACTCTCTCTCTAAGCAGCCCCCTCCCCAGTACTCTGTCATGTCAACTGTGGCCACCTGGGCCTCCCCCCATCCCCAGCTCCCAGCTCCCTCCCTTCACTCCACCAAGCTCTGCTTCTGATGCAGAAGCATTGGGTAACCTTAGGGCTCCTTTGTTTCCCCTCTCTCCGGGATTACTGTTTTTGTTTGTTTTGTCCTGGGGATGGAATCCAGAGGTGCTGCATCATTGAACTACATCCCCAGCGCTCTTAATTTTTTCTTCTCTTCTTTCTTTCTTTTTTAGAGACAGGGTCTTGCTGAGATGCCCAAGCCATTCTTAAACCTGGGATCCTCCTGCCTCAGCTTCCCAGAGTCCCTGGGATTATAAGCCAGGGCTACGTGTCCGTCCTCCCTGTTCCGTTCTGCCTTGTGTCCCATGTCTGAATATCTGCGTTTCCTGTGGTCTGTTAGGTTTCTGAGTCGTTTAGGGCAAGAGGGAAGAGGATCCTCCTGGTAGTTAGGCCAGAATCAAAAGTCAGCCTGTGGGATGTGGCTCGGTGGTAGAGCACCCCTCGTTCCAAATCCCCAGTACCCAAAATAAGTAAATAAATAAAAATAAAAAGGAGAGTTCTTGCTGGGTTCCATGGCACAAATTTATAGTCCCAGCTACTCAAGAGCTAAGTAAAGAAGATCAGTTGAGTCTAAACGTTGGAGGTCAGGGGCTGGGGATGTGGCTCAAGCGGTAGCGCGCTCGCCTGGCATGGGCCCGGGTTCGATCCTCAGCACCACATACCAATAAAGATGTTGTGTCCGCCGAGAACTAAAAAAAAAATAAATAAATATGAAAAAATTCTCTCTCTCTGTTTAATTACATCTGTAAAGACCCTTTTAAAAATAAATAAATAAAAATAAATAAATAAAAGTTGGAGGTCAGACTGGACAACTTATCTAGATGACATTTCTGGGGGAAAAGGGAGGAACTTGTATGTATTCATTCACTGGACACAGAGGTGCTCTACCACTGAGATGCATCCCCAGTCCTTTCTATTCGTTATTTTGCGACAGGGTCTCAAAAAGATGCTGAGGGTCTCCCTAAGTTGCTCAGGCTGGTCTTCCATTGACGATCCTCCTGCCTTATCATCTGGGGCTCTGAGATTACAGGTGTGCACCTCCACATCTGGCAGGGGAAGGCTTCAGTCGTAATGCACACACCCTCCCTTTTTATTGTATACAACTAATGTTTATATTATCATGTTGGCCTACTCTACAGTTTTTAGAAGTCAAATGGGACTAAACAACATTGATGAAAAATCACAGCCCCTGCCACACCCCTCTCTTGGCTCCCAGCCTCACTGCAGGAAGGTGACCACCCTCAACCCTTCTCGCTGTTTCCTCTGATTGTCACCTTCATATTTCTAAATAAAATGCTTGTACTGCTGTTTCGGTTTTGGTACCAGAGATATTGAATTCAGGGGTGCTTAACCTCTGAACCTGAACCACATCCCCAGCCCTGTTAGTGTTTTATTTTGAGACAGGGTCTTGCTAAGTTGCTTAGGGCCTCGTTTAATTGCTGAGGCTGACTTTGAGCTTCTGATCCTCCTGCCTCAGCCTCCGGAGTCGCTGAGATCACAAGTGAGCGACACCAGCCCAACTGTACTGCTGGAGGTTTTGTTTATATTTTTTTTCTTTTTTATCTTTCCAAAGTTAGGCTTCATTAACTTCCCCCCAGAGAAGGTGAGGATTTGGTTCTCTGTGTCCCCTGCTTCAATCACAGACACCCTCCCATGTTCACTTCACCCCCATCTCTCTATAGAACTCGGTGCACATTTCTGGTTCCATCCATATTTAGCATTTAGAGGGCTCTGAGACTGTAACATTTATTCACCATTGAACCCTACCCTACAGGATGGTTTGTTCTATTTCTTTTAAAATGTTTCATTTTCCTTGGAGTTAATAATTAACTGGAAAGACCAACAACCCAATAGAAAAATGGCCAAAGAACATGAACCCTTCACAGAAAGGAAGTGCAAATGGCTTTTAAATTTTTAAAAAGATGCTCAATCTCACACAGAAGATAAATGAAAATTAAAACTACACTGAGACAGCATTTCTCATTTATCAGCTTGGCAAAAATCCAAACGTTTACAACACAGTCTGTGGATGTGGCTTTAGGGAATGGCCTTTTTCCACACGGTGTCAGTGGTGAGGGGGCCCGAGTAAGTCACATCCAGGGAGATCTGGAGACAGCAACCAAATTACGGATGCATTTACTCTTTAACCTACCAATCCCGCTTCTGGGATTCTGGCCTGCAGCTATGTCCGTGCAGGTCTGTGATGACGTAGGTATCTAGTTATTCATTGTGGCCTTCATTAATAATAAGAAAGTGTTGGAAACAACCCACGTGTCCTTCGACGACAGAGGACTGGTTAAATAAACTACTGCACATCCACACAATGCCGCTCTAAGCCTGCAGACTAAAGAATGAGGAAGCTCTCCCTGCCAAGGGCTCCGGGGATATTGTGAAGGGAAAACAACAAAGTCTAGAACAAAGTGTGTTGCACACAAGAAAAACAAGATAGTTTATTCCTATTTATTTACATCTTTAAAAAAAAAAACTAGACTACAACAACTCGAACACAGTTAACACTGCTAAACCGCACGCTTTTAAATGATGATGATGATGATGGTAAAGTTTATGATATATGTTCTTTTTATTTTTTGGAACTGGGGATTGAACCCAGGGGTGCTTAACCTCTGAGCCACACCCCCAACCCTTTTTTATGTTTTTATTTTGAGACATGTTCTCACTGAGTTGCTTTGGGCCTCACTAAATTGCTGAGGCTGACCTCAAACTCTCAATCCTCCTGCCTCAGCCTCCAGAGCTGCTGGAATTATAGGCGTGCGCCACCATGCCTGGCTTGATATACGTTGTTTTAACGGAAAAAATAACAACCTACTAGAAGAAACTATTATTTTTTAAAATGTTGTCTGCTTTAGGAGAAGACTGTGTACATGCAGGCAGGTATTTCACTTTTTAAATCATTTTGGGTTTTGAACAATACAAATAGATTAAAATTTTAATTTAAGCTTCTTAAAGGCCTGGTTGACTTAATTTAGGGGTGTGTGTGAGAGGAGGAAGGATCTCTGCCCGTTTTGCTTACAGATGGAGTCCTAGAACTTAGAATATTATCTGGAGCATAGTAGGTATTCAGTAAATATTTGCAGACCGGAAGATAAGAATAAAAGACATCGAGTTGCTTTCTCATCTACTCTAAATTTTGATCTTTTATCTAAGAACATTCCGTGGACTTTCTTTTCCCCTAGATAAGAATTATCTAATCTTACTCCTGGGAGCATAACTCTAGCTCCCAGAAAATAGGTAGGGGAGAGGGGCAGTGGTCCATTATCCAGCATGCAGAGGGGTTTCATGTTCTGTTTCTTCTGGGGGGAGGTGCTGACCTTTGAACCCAGGGCCTCTCCCACTGAGCTACAGCCCCAACCACTTTTATTATTTATTTTGAGACAGGGTCTCAAGGAACTGCCCAGGCTGACCTTGAATTTGCAGTCCTCCTGCCTCCCCTCCTGGTGGCTGGAATTTTAGCCGTGGCCTAGCTCCCTGCTCCAGGTAGTTATTTTTATCCACATGCTACTCACAGCCATTTTGCCTGGTGCTCCTGAGCCTGAAGTCAGGCCCTTCCTGTGGCTTAACACCCTACTCCATGCCGGGCACCTTCGCAGCAGCACTGTTCTCTACTGTAGGAAACAAAGTTCCTGCCCCATGAGGTTTATGATCTATTGAGGATCAATATAAAATAGGCAGAAAAGAACTGATATACATACGGTGGGCCCCCCATCCACAGGTCCCACATCCTCAGATTCCACCAGACACAAACCAAAAACATCTGAAAAAAGAGTCTGAACGTGAACAGACTCTTCTCTTATTGTTCTTCCCTCAACAGGCAGCATGACATCTATTTACCTAGCACTTACATTGAATCAGGTAGTCAAGTAATCCAGAGATGATTCAAACCGTCCAGGAAGATGTGTGGGTTATATGTGAATACTGCACCATCTTATAGAAAAGACTTGAACACCCGTGGATTTGGGTATCCAAAGAAGGTCCTGGAATCCATCTCTGTGGATGGCCAGGCTCGACCCTGTGTGTGTGTATCAGGCAGTGACAAGTGCTGTGAGGAAAAAGACAGCAACATACAAGGAAGAAGAGCAACTGTGCCTCTGCAGATCTGTGACCTCTGCATGCCTCAGTGCATGCTAGAGCCTTTAGGGAAGATCTCTGCTGGGTGCAGGGGCACAGGCCTATAATCCCAGTGACTTGGGGGGCTAGGCCAGCATGGCAAATTGGGGCCCATCCTCAGCAACTTAGCAAGACTCTATCTCCAAATAAAAAATAAAAATGGCTGGGGGTGCCGGGTGTGGTGGCACAGGCCTGTAATCCCAGCAGCCCGGGAGGCTGAAGTTCAAAGCCAGCCTCATCAATGGCGAGGCGCTAAGCAACTCCGTGAGACCCTGTCTCTAAATAAAACACAAAATAGGGCTGGGGATGGGGCTCAGGGGTCGAGTGCCCCTGAGTTCAATCCCTGGTACAAAAAAAACAAAACACGGGCAAGGGCTCTGCAACTGATGTGCGCACCGTCTTGGTGGTGCTGTAGGAGACTCAGGGAGAGGATGGGCTTGGGGTGGAAATCTAGAAGGTACTTAGGCAGCATGGGGTGCGGGGTGCGGGGTACAGCCAAGGGAAACGCTGAGTAGGGAGTGAGCACACAAATGGTAAGAGTGGGGGAGGCCTGGCTTGGGTGTCCACTTGGGGGTCCCCGCTCACAGACGGAGTTCACAGGGGGAACCTAAGGAGATCTCTCAGGGAGTCAATGACCCCAGGGCAGGGTTGGCAGGGTGCAGCTGCTTTAGCTTCTGTGGGTGCAAGAGAGACCTGGGGACCGGAACTCCCTAGAGAGGTCAAGTCCCTGTGTCCAGGCCTGGATGACATCCTGCTGCGAGGCCCCACTCCCCCTCCCTGAGTTCCACAGGAACCAACAGAGTCACCCGGGTCACCCGGGGCTGCGTTTCACTCTGCAGGCACCCGGCTCAGAGCCACTTCCCCCCTCAAAACCCATTCCCTGCCCACACCTGCCGTCCATCTTCCAGAACGCGTTCGACCCACCTGTGCTGTGGTCTCTTCTCCTCTCCCCGGGGAGCTGGACAATCGTTACATGACGATTCCCAGGGATTTGAGAAGTGTGGTTTGAGAAGACACTTGGGCATTAACCCCTGAGTCTTTGGAGAAGGGAACCTAAAGGTCACCACAGAAAGAGCTGAAGACTCAGAGCCACACAGACCCAAGGTTGCATCCCAGCTCCACCATTTATAAGAATTGCTGCTCGAAAAGGCTTTGAGCCCCCTCAATTGTCACTTCAGGATGGAAATGGCACCCACTTCTTGGGTCTCCTGAGGACAGACTCGTCTCCTGAGTCTCCCCAACCCCCCTTATAAAGCCAATTCCCCAGAAATGTGTAAGTTGGCACAGGAATAAAAATAGACAAAAGAGAGATGAGAAGAGGCAGCTAGCTTACCCCGGATGAAAGCCCATCCTAACTCAGGTAGATCTGCAATTATGCCCTTTCCTGTTCATCACGATCACTTTCTGCACTGGGAGTGAAATGTGCTCGAGAATACAGCAATTGTCTAACTTGAAATGCAAGACAGAGCCAGGCATAGTGGTGCATGCCTACAATCACCCTGATTTAGGAGGCTGAGGCAGGAGGATAACAAGTTCAAGGCCAGCCTCAGAAATTTAGTGAGGCCCTATCTCAAAACAAAAAATAAAAAAGGGCTGGGTATGTGGCTCCGTGATTAAGTCCCTCTGAGTTCAATCCCTGGTATGAAAAAGAAAAAAAAAAAAAAGAAGAAGAAATACAAACCAAGAAGTAACATTCTATGACAATTGAAGTCCAAACAACAGAAGGAACAGAAGAGGCCGTATTTCCATTTGGTGACCATAAATGTATCCTGCTCCCCTCCCTAGGAGTGAATAAGAGCTCACAGCTAGATTCTCTGTGTCTGAGTGAAGAATACCCACAGGACCATATATAGTGGGACATACTTGTAATCCCAGACACTCAGGAGGCTGAGGCAGGAGGACCACAAGTTTGAGGCCAGCCTTGACAATTTAGCAAGAGCCTGTCTCAAAAATTGAAAAAATAAATAAATAAAAAGGCTAGGGATATAGCTCAGTGGAAGAGCATCCAGAGTTCAATCCCCAGTATCGAAATAAATAAATAGATAAATAAACAAGCAAATAAATAAATAAATAAAAAGAACCCCCCAGAACAAAGATCAGGCATCAGAAGGTCTACTTAAGAAGCTGGGCACAACAGCACACACCTGCAACCCGGGCGCTGCGGCAGAAGGATCGCAAGCTTGAGACCAGCCTCAGCAATTTAGTGAGACTCAGTCACAAAATAAAAAATACAAACAGCTGGGAATGTAGCTCAGTAATAAAGTGCCCCTAGGTTTAAGCCCCAAAAGAAAAAGAAAAGAGAGGGCTCCTTCATCATTCCTAATATCCTCTCTGAAAAGGACCATAGTCTCCTTCATGTGACCCAAATTTAAACCAAAACACACAAATTAAAAATTCCCGCAGGGATGGAGACAGCCTCCGTCCCGGCCAGCCCCTACCCTCTGCCAAGAGCCACACACACTACGTGTCACACATCACACCACACATGTCACAAGCTGTGTCCAGGAGAACTTTGCTCGGGAGCCAGTTTCACAATAACTCAAGCAATGCCAGAGGTCGCACTAAAGCAAACAAGAATCCAAGACACTTCTAGAAGTCTATCAACTTCCTTGTTCTTGACTGAAAGCCCATATCTTTGCCACACGTGGTTTAGGATTCAGGAAACAGATCACAATCCCATGGTCCCCAGATCCATTCTGACACTAGTGTTGCTCCTGGAATGTCACTGCCCCGAGTCACTCCCTGTGACTGCAGATCTTGGCAGATTCGGCCAGGGAAGGGCATTGGCAGAGATCCCAGAGGGCAGGCCTAGGCGCTGCCCATCGGGAGCAGCAGTGTGGCCTTGCCATCGGTCCTGTAGGCTTGACCCGGAAACACAGTGGTACCACGGACCAGGTGCAGGGCACCGATCCTCGGGGGACGCCATGAGGACACCTAATCCAGCCCCGAGGGTCACTGTGAGGGTTCATATGATAGAGTGTATGAACTCCTGGGTGTCTGGACCATCGCAGATGGCCAACAAGCTGTCACAGTGATCATTACTAATAAGTAAAAGTGGCGCTGCTTCCTGGATATCCAGCCAGCGTGGAGTCACGAAGGGAGTCACGAAGGGCCACGGGAGTTCAGAGGTAGAGGCGGAGCTGTCACCGAGGATGTGGGACTTAACGTAGTGTTGCCAGATAAAACACGGAACTCCCAGCTGAATCTGAATTCTGAGTAAACAATGAGTTTTTAAAAAACATAACTGTGGGCTGTGGCCATGGCTCAGTGGCCCAGCGCTCGCCTGGCCTGTTCGAGGCACTGGGTTCGATCCTCAGCCCCGCATAAAAATGAAATAAAGGTATTTTGTCCACCTTCTATTAAAAAAAATAAAAATAAATAAAGATTTGTCAACATCTAAATAAATAAGTATGTCCCAGATATTATACCACACATACTAAAAAAATTATCCATTGTTTATTCAAAACTCAGATTTAACTGAGCATTTACATCAGCTTTGCTTTGCTGTGACCAAAATACCCGACATGAACAATGTAGAGGAGGAATAGTTTATTTGGGGCTCACAGTCCAGAGTTTCGGTCCACTGTCTGCCAACTCCATTGTTCTAGCCCAAGGTCTAGGCCATCATGCAGGAGGAGCCTGGAAGAGGAGCACCGTTCTATTCAGAGAAAGAGAGAGGGTAAGGGGCCGCGGGAAGAGGACTCACCCAGGGCTCACCCCCAGTGACCCTCGTCCTCCAGCCGCGCCCATCTCCCCACAGTTGCCACCCAGTCCGTCCATTCAACCTGAAATGCACTGATTACAGCCTCACCATCCAATCATCTCACCTCTGAACACTCCTGCATTAACAGAAGAGCTCTGGAGAGACACCTCATATCCAAACCATGCTGTATTTTTATTTGCTAGAGCAGCTTAAACTTGAAGAGCAGCCTAGGGCCGGCCGCGGTGACTCACACCTGTAAACCCCAGCAACTCCAGAGGATGGGAGTTCAAAGCCAGCGTCAGCATCTCAGGGAGGCCCTGAGCAACTTGGCCAGACCCTGCCTCTAAAGAAAATATTTACAAGGGCTGGGATGAGGCTCAGTGGTTGAGCACCAGTGGGTTCAGTTCCCTGGTACCCCCCACACACACACACACAGCAGCAGCATAGGTGGACTGAGAGGTTAGAGGGACTCTAAGCAAAGTGGGGCACCTCTCGCCCTGTACATACAGCTGCAGGTGCTCTGCTGGGCAGTTTACAAGGGCATCCCCAACCACTGTGAGGGATTTATTATTCCTTACACTTTACAGATGAGGGAACTGAGGCTCAGGATCACTGCTCCTTAGTATTAAAACTCTGGCTCTGCCTAGTCCCCTGGCACCTGTTTCTTGCCTGCCCCACATCCTGGGGGTGGCAGAGAAGTTCAGGAAAGGGCATGAATAGCCACCTTCACTTGAGGCCGGCAGGCCCCTGGCCCTGGCCCAGCGCCTGCAACACAGGCTGCCTGGGTAGTAGCAAGGCTCTGCCTTTTCCTCCTTTCTTTCTGTAATTTGTTTTTGAAAGCCAAACACAATAGCTAGACTTATAGATTGCCACTCCCTTTAGCATTTCCATTTAACGAGGCAGCAGTTTGGTCGCCTTTGAATTATTCATCCAAATCAAGTATTCCATCCGCATTCGGCTTTGTGTTCCACAATTCCTGTCCCCAGGAGTCACCGCAGGGAATAGTGCCCAGTTACTGAAGCGCCACCATCCTTCATCAATCAAGGGCCAGGAAATTTCATGATAAAGACAAGTTTGCCACGGATCCTGTCTCCCACAAATGTTATGCCCCTAAACAGAGGATTTTCTAACATGATAGATGTTGTGCAGCATGATGACAATAAAACCATGCTTTCTCCCCATTAGATTTTGAATTCTACCAATTGTAAGTTCAGTACAATTATATCCATACTCTAAGCACCGCAAAGTTCAGAGTAGGAAATATTTATAGTATCCTAAAGTCTGATGGTTTTTTATGAAGTTGAAGTTCATGTCAGTCGCCTTCCTTCTATGTTTATTTATTTATTTATTTTTTGTACCAGGAATTGAACTCAGGGGCACTCCACCTCTGAGCCATATCCCCAGCCCTTTTTCGTACTTTATTTAGAGACAGGGTCTCCCTGAGTTGCTTAGGGCCTCACTAAATTGCTGAGGCTGGCTTTGAACTCTTGATCCTCCTGCTTCAGCCTCCTGAGCAGCTGGGATTACAGGCTTACACGGCATCCACCGGCATACTCTTCCTCGTCTACAAAATACTTCTTGCCGCGGGAAGTGTGTGCCACCTATAATCCCAGCCACTCAGGAGGCTGAGGCAGGAGGATGGCAAGTTTGAGGCAGCCTCAGCAACTTAGTGAGGCCCTAGGCCCTAAGCCACTGAAAGGCCCTGTCTCAAAATACAAATGAGAAAGATTAGGGATAGGATGCAATGATAAAGCCCCTCTGGATTCAATTCCCAGTACAAATAAAATAAAATAAAATAAAAAAGGGATTCTCTTTTGAAAGAACAAGACAACAACCACCCTTAACTCACAAACATGGACCCGGCTCCCACCCTGGGCACGCCGAGCTGCAGGGAAGGACACTGTTCTGGTCCTCAAACAACGTGCGATGGGGACAGACACACATTGGGCTAGATTTCCAGAAGAGAAGGATCAAAGTAAACATTGGAGGAGACAAAATGTCACAGGGCCCAGAAGAGGGAGTGATTAATCCGCACTGTGGGGAGGTGGTGCGGAGCCAGGCGGGAAGGATGAGTAGGATCCTGACAGCTGGCGATGGCGTCCTCGCAGGAAGAGGGAACAGCTTAGGCAAAGGTGGAGGCCACGCACGGCCCTCCTCCGGCCCCCTCGCGGAGCTGGGAAGCCTGTCAATATTGTCGCACCTCCTGGCTTCAGAAGTCGGAATCCCAGGCCTGCATCATTCGCCCTGGAGGCCTTTAACCCATGATTTATAATAGGTGGGTTTCTAAAAGATGCTAATTTCTCAGACGAACCAAAGCACCCTCCTGGGGACCGAGCCCCCTTTACTGCATTCCAACCCCAGGAACACACACCCTGACCAACAACAGACCCCTTCTCCCACCCCGCTCCCTCGTTAACACCACCCCAGGCCACACAGGCTCCCCGCAACAGCGCCTGCTCACCCGCCAGACAGGAAACGCATCGGGAGGGTTTTAAACAATTTTAAAATGTGCCTTCAAAATTTACAGCTTGCTCTACTTGCCTGAGGGAGGAACCCAGCCCCTTATATAAATATCACCCCAAACAGGCCTGCTCTACATCCCACCCAGACAGGGCAGCTGGGTTTTCTATGCCAAGTTGGGAGGAGGGATTGGGGGGATTGTTTGTCTTGATTTTTTCCCCCATTATTGCTCTGCATCCTGAGGTTCCCTGTCAGCTGTGTGTCCTGTGGTCACTGGCTCTGGGCAGGGGGGTGCTCTACCACTGAGCTACACCCCAGCCCTTTGTATTTTCTATTTTGAGACAGCTTCTTGCTAAGAGGATGATGCTGGCCTCAAGTTTGCCATCCTCCTGCCTCGTTCTCCCGAGTTGCTGGGGTTCACTGGCTTTTTTTTTTTTTTTTAATTATTATGTTTATTGTAGACACTCCTTGTAGCCAGAGGACAGGAGGCTCTTTCCTTGTTCCTCAGCCCACCAGTCACCTGGCCAGGGACAACACCATTTGGCAGGTTCTGGGTGGACCTAGGAGGAAACATCTCAAAGGAAGGGTTTCCTGGCCGTGAATCAGACAGTTCCTAGAATCAGGGCAGCTGGGGACAGGGGAAAAGTCCCTGTCCCTGCAGCAGGGTTAGGACAGAGCCCTCTTGAGAGAGGAGCTAAGCCTCAGTCCCCTGTGTCCACTGCTGTTTGTTGTCCACTGTGACTGAAATGTGATTTTCAGGCAGGAAGAGTCACATGTTTTAAGTGCCATTGGCCCTTCGTACCTTTGGTTTCCTCATCTATACATTCAACCACCTGCAGATGGAAAATATCCAGAAAATACCTGTGTCTGTACTCAACAGGGATAGACTATTTCCTCATCATTATTCCCTAAACAATACCCTATAACAACTATTTACACAGCATTTACATTGTATCAGGTATTGTAAGTCACCCAGAGATGATTCAAACCATCCAGGAGGATGTGCATAGGTTATACGCAAAGGCTACACTGTCTTATGGAAGGCACTTGAGCATCCCTGGGGAATCCTGGCACCAATCCCTCACAGCTACCCAGGGCTGCCTGAATATAGGTCAATTATAGCTTGACAGATGTCTACGCTCCTGGAACCACCACCCAAACAGGATAAAGAACTTTTCCATCTCCCAAGGAAAGTCCCCGAGCCCCCTTCTCACGCAGGATTCTGTAGGAGACAGTGAGAGACACAGGGAGGAAGAGTCTTGGATATGTCCCTGACCTGGTAAAGGTTTGAGCCAGGTGACTGGCTTTTTTTTTTTTTTTTTTGGATCCTGGTGATTGAACCCAGGGGTAACTAACCACTGAGCCACATCCCCAGCCTTTTTTACATTTTATTTAGAGTCAGGGTCTCACTGAGATGCTTAGGGCCTTGATAAACCGCTGAGGCTGATTTTGAACCCATGATGCTTTCAAGCCACGGGGACTTCAGGTGTGGCCACCGCGCCTCGCCAGATGACTGGGTTTGATGAGGGCCTTGGAGCCTCACAGCCTGACGGAAGCTTTTTTTGTGACTAAACGCAGCCCAGAGTTGGAGGGAGGGCCCACCCCACCCTACATGAACAGACCCACCTGCTGAAGGCAGGCTGGCGGCGGGGTCCCCAGCCCCTGTCCTGTCTTCCTTGGCTGCCCTTGCCCAGAGCAGGACTCGTCCCTGACCTTGCTCGAGCTTTCTGCAGAGGAATCCGTCTGCAGAAGGTTGCTGTCCCGGAGGGGCCACGACAAGACATTCATCAGAGCCTGGTGGCTTGTAAGAACACTGGGTTCAGAATCCTCAGACTGTCAGGAGAGCGCCTCACAGGGGTGTGCGAGCCAGAGAGGCCCAGGATGCTCCCAGAAAGATAAGAACCCCACTGCAGCACAGCAGGGTGGCAAGCACCCAAAGCCGTCCTCAGTCCAGCCTCAGGGAAACCCAGGGGCTTCAGGGATGGAATCAGCTGAGGTGACACAGGAGGGCAGAGACTCCTGCTGCCCCTCCTCCTCCAGCAGGACACATTGCACCTGCTGTGCTCTAAGCACAGAGCAAGTTTATGAGCCCACATGAAGCGCCCTTGGGAGCCATCAGCAACATCTGAGTGGAGGTGTGCCCAGCACTGGAGGCCCTGTGTCAGTAGTCAGGGGCAGGGGCTAGCCGAAATGTGCGGTTATCTCGGAGTCCTACAAAATGAAAATCATAATTACTATAATAAGAACTAATCCCAAGGTCCTTGCCTATGCCAGACCCACTAGCCCTTCTAACTACATACATTATCCCATTTAATCCTCCTCATGAGCCTATGGGTGGGCGTTATTTATTTATTTTTTGGTACCAGGGATTGAACCCAAGGGCTCTTAACCACTGATCAACATCCCCGCTTCCCCAGCCACCCCCGTGCCTTTTTTGTTTTTGAGACAGGGTCTTGCTAAGTTGCTTAGAGTCTTGCTGAATTTGCTGAGGCTGGCTTTGAACTTGTGATGGATTCTCCTGCCTCAGCCTCTGGAGCCACTAGGATTAGAGGCATGCGCCACCACCCCCAGACTCCCCCTAGTCAACACCTGGTTGTTAGCTGGCATGGTGACACACACCTTTAATCCCAGCAACTAGAGAGGCTGAGGCAGGAGGATCACAAGTTCAAGACCAGCCTGGGCAAAAGTGAGGCGCTAAGCAACTCAGTGAGACCCTGTCTCTAAATAAAATATAAAATAGGGCTGGGGATGTGGCTCAGTGGCAAGGCACCCTTGGGTTCAATCCCCAGGACAAAAAAGAAAAGAATTTGCTGGAAAGAATTGAGTATATCAACCATGGGAGGTGAGATTTGCCTTGGGGGATGAGCCATATGGGACACAGCCAGCACTGTGCCAGGGTCACAGAAGAGTTTTGTGACAAATGAAATCCAAGTTTCACGTGTGCCTAAGTCCATCCTTTGTTTTAGGTCCCAGAACAGAAGTGTTTGATTGGCGAGGCTTTCTCAGAAAAAAAAGAAGCTGGTGATGAAGTATTTAACTTTTCAGCTTTCACGATCCTGCTTCCTACCTGGGCTCCTGGTTCTCAAAGGAAAACCCTGTCTCTCCACCTGGCACCCCCCTGCAAATGTCTGCAGCATTCTGGAGAGATCATTGCTTTCCGTGCCCCAGGGGCCTCCACTAGCACTCACCGTCCCTCTCTAGCAAAGCTGGATAGCATGGGACAGTGGTCAAACAGGACTCCCAGCTGGATTACCTTGTCACAAACCTGGCTCTGCCACTTACTGGCTGTGGATCTCCAGGACATCGTCATCTCCGCTGCCTCGGTTTGCTCTTCGGTAAGCTCAGGGTAATAAGACTGTCTACTCCTGTAATGAGTGTGAAGATGAAGTGAGCTAATGTACGCAAAGTGCTTCCAAGGAGCCTGGGATGAGAGTGTGCTCTGTAAGTGTGCGCTGATGCTGTTATTATTCCCAGGGCACCTAGACCCATTATCCAATATCGAACCCTTTCCTATCTTTCCGCCTTAAGACCCTGGGCCAGGGGGTCCCCAGTCAAATTCAACCCCTCGGCTCGGTTCAGCGCCCTTTTCCAGTCCCATCTAGAAAGCCCCCGGCCTTGCCTCCAGGCCATTTCCCCCATATCTGCCCGAGCATCTTCCTGACTGGGGGTGTGGGATTCCTGGGATACTGCCCTTTTTCTGAGTCCCACAGGCTCCCCCGAAGGCTGTTCACCACATTCCTCTGCTCCTCTTCCCCAGGCGGCTCCTGTGCCCTTCCTGCTCCCCCACCCAAGCTGCGTCTCCCTTCTAGGCCTTTCTACTCTCCCCCAACAACTCTTAGTCCACTCCCACTCTTGTTCAAGACCCAGGTCAGGATCCCCAGGACCCGGCCATCTTGACGCTTGGCTGGTAAACTTGATGATGCCCAGGCCATGAACAAGAGGACAGGAAGGGTCAGGGCAGCCAGCTGGTGCAGGACCGGAAGAAGGACTGGGGAGGGGACCAGAACAGGCTCCAAGGTCATTGCCCCCCCCACCCCTGCCAGAGCCGGGCACTGTGGCCTGGAGTTTTCTGGGCATGGGGTGACCCTACCCACCATTCTAACCAAGGGAACCCTCAAAAGCCTTTCCACCACCCATGGCTCTGCACCCTCTGCACCTCAGAACTCTTGGCTGCCATGTCCCTGTGCATTTGTCACATATTACCTGGTATGGTAAAGGTTTATCTTCCTGGAACCCCTTTTCCCTGCTTTCCTGATATTCTAAGGACTCCCAGCATCAACCGGATGAACCCGTGAAGGCTCAGACCATGCAGTGCCTAGAGACACGTACCCTCCCGGCTTCGCACCGGATCCCCTTGTATGTTAGTGCATTCAACTGCTCTAATAATTCCACATTGCTCCATTTCACAAACAACAACAAAACAAAAACAGAGGCTCAAAAAGTTTAAATAAGTTACCGGGCGCAGTGGCACAGGCCTGTAATCCCAACAACTCGGGAGGCTGAGGCAGGAGGATCATGAGTCCAAAGCCAGCCTCAGCAATGAAGAGGCGCTAAGCAACTCTGTGAGATCCTGTCTCTAAATAAAATACCAAGGAAGGGCTGGGGTCGTGGCTCAGTGGTCGAGTGCCCCTGAGTTTAATCCCCGGTACCAAAAAAAAAAAAAAAAAGTTTAAATAAGTTTCCCCACCTGGACCCAAACCCAGACCTCTGCATAGCCTCCATTTACACTTTACCTTATCTGGCTTCCTGTGCGCCAGCCAGCAAGAAGCCTCTATCTGGATATCTACCGCCTGCAGGGATGGGCCAGGTCAGACCTAAGCCCCCAGGGACTGCAGCTCAGAACCTGTCCAAAGAACCTCACGAACCCCCTCACTTTTCCTCTAGGACCCCCCACCCTCTGCCCTCTCCCCTACTGCCCACACCTGGAGCTCTGGGTCTGGAGGGAGCCGGCCTCTTGTCTATGAACAATCTCCAATTGCTCACAGCTGAGTCAGCACGTTCAGCCACAGCCTTCCCTTTATCCCCAGAACAGCCAGGCGGCAGGGGATGGAAGAAACAGGGCAGGGCGAATCCAAGCCCCACGCTAGGGTTTGGGTCTGAGGTGTTCTCCCGTGGACGCAGGATAGTCAGAGGGAAATGATGGGATTATGGGAGCGGTCACCTCATCAGTCCACCCCAGTTTGAATGGACCGGCTGGACGGTAACTGAAGGCAGGTGGGGTGCGGCAGAGGAGGTGGTTTACTGCAGAGGGGGGTGCCCTAGACAGGTGCATGGTCCCTGTGGCCCTGCCCCCAGCCTCTGCCTTCTGACTCTGCCTTGAGCAGAGCTGCTTTCCTACCCAGGGCCTTCCCCACCGCGTGCTCCTCACCTGGGGCTCAGAGCAATGGAGTCAGCTGTCTATGGACGGAGACCTCTGAAACCACAATCCCAAACAAGCTTCCCCTCATTGAAGTTGTATTGTGAGAGATGAAAAAAACTGACTAACATACACACTAAGGGCATCTATGAGAGTGCTAGAAATCATTCTCTGTCCTGTCTGGGCCTGAGTCCCCCCTCCTGCTCAGAGGGGACGCAGCTCCTGCCTTTGCCCACCTCACAGTGTGTAGGAGTCTATAAAGATGAAATAGTATGTGATAAAATGTACAACTGAAAATACTGGGCCATCGTAAAACGTTACACAAATGTAAGGGATTCCAAGCTGGCTGTAACACGGGTGTTAAACTATAACCTCTCCAAGATATTTACCATAAAAAATCACAGAACCCTGAGAAAAGAATCGAGAAGTGTGCTTGCTCCCGAGACTGAGCTTCTATGAGGGATTTTCTTCCTTTGTGTTTTCCTGGTGTTCCGCACGGATCATGCAATTCTGTAATTACTATACATAAATGTAACCCCTGGCTGGGAACCTAACTCAGTGGTAGAGCATTTGCCTTATATCCATGAGGTCCTGGGTTCAATCCCCAGCCCTGAAAAAAGAAAAGTAAATAAATAAAGTAATGCTTCTGAAATAAATCTCTAACTCTTGTGCTCTTGTACTGTGTTATCATAAAAGATTACAGACAGAGCCAGACATAATGGTGCATGCCTGTAATCCTTGTGACTCAGGAGTCTGTGACAGGAGGATCCCAAGTTGGAGGTCAGCCTGAGCAACTTAGCATGACCCTGTCTCAAAATAAAATTTAAAAAAGGATTGGGGCCAGGCGCCATGGCTCATGCCTATTATCCCAGAGACTCAGGAGGCTGAGGCAGGAGGATCAAGAATTCAAAGCCAGCCTCAGCCATAGGGAGGCACTAAGCAACTCTGTAAGACCCTGTCTCTAAATAAAATACAAAATAAGGCTCAGTGGTCGAGAGCCCCTGAGTTCAACCCCCAGTACCCACCCCCCCAAAAAAAAAGGGTTGGGGATGTTGTTCAGTGGTAAAGTGTCCCTGGTTTCAATCCCCAGTACAGAAAAAAAGAAGGAAGACCAGGAGGAGGAGGAAAGAGAAGAAGAGAAGGAAGAAGGAAGGAGGTTTAGCAGTGCACTAGGGGTGAAGGTCCTCCTGTCTACCCCTCACCCAGTGATTCCATGATGGAGCTCCAAAGCTGGGGAGATGGCTGGAGGGATTTCTCCCACTAATAACAGGAAGGGATTCCAGCCTGCTGCTCCTTTTTAGTTCATCTTCTGGGCCTCAGACATTGTAGGAGAAGCCTTTCTCATGAGCCTCAAGGTTGGCCCTGACATCCCAACGCAACAGCTCTTCTGAGCTTCTTGTCCTCCTCAGCTCCGGACCCTCATCTCCAGATGGATGCCCTCTGGGCACCTTCCTCAAGAAGCTCCACTGGCCCCTCAAATGCATCGTGTTTGTGGCACACAGTCTTCCCTGCTCCCCAAAAGTCATGCACCCCTGCTAACAGAAACCCGGTGTCTACAGGGAACCCAGCAGGTTTGTGATTGCAAACGGAGGCCTTTGCGGCAGCCCCAATCAGAGGCACCCGGACACTTGAGCCAGTTCTGTTCCTTGAAGCTGGGAAGATTTACTTTCCACTTATTTTGGGTGCTGGGGATAAAGCCCAGGGCCTTGCACAGGCTAAGCGTGAATTCCACCACTTAGCAACACCCCCAGCCAAAATTTTCCTACCCGATAAGAGAGAACCTTGAAAAGAAGAAAAAGAAGAGGAGGAGGAGGAGAGCTTTAGAACTTTTGCTCCCACCCCTTCTTTCTGGGGCCCCTGTAGCTTACAGATGGTTCTCAGGCTGGCTGCGGCAGCCACATTGGAGTCAGGGACACATTACTAATAAAGTGAGAATGTGCACTTATTTATTTATTTATTCAGGCACTGGAGGTTGAACCCGGAGTGCTCTACCACTGAGCTACATCCCCAGCCCCTTATGTTTGTTTGTTTGTTTTAATATTGAAATGGGGTCTCACTAAGTTGCCCAGCCTGGCCTCCACTAGTGAGCCTCCTGCTTCGGCCTTTGGAGTACACAGAGATTATAGGTGTGCGCCACCTCCACTGCCTGGAAAACATGCACTTTATTTTTCAAAATGACCCGAGGGATTGGACAGAGGCAGATCCAGTCTAGGGCCCGCCCCTCCCGCTGCTGCCTCACCCCATTACCCAGAGATGCCCTCTGGGGCTGAGCCAGGGAAGACGCGCCCCAAGGCCCTGAGGCTCTGGCCTTCCCCATGCCAAACCACAGGGCACAGAGCAAAGCACTAGCAATCAAGCCGTGGTGCCTGTTCCAGACTGGAAACGCTGCCTGCAGGCGGGCATTGAACCCACAGGTGGGCAGCCCCTCCCTGGAGGTGGGGGCAAGCCCTCCCCCAGGGCTTCAGAGGCTTAACCCAGCCCCTCAGGAATTCCCAGGAAGGACTCACGGAGGGAATTTCCCAGATAGACACACAGACAGACTAAAGTTCTAGACACTGAGCACAGATGTTTGCCTGGGGTTGGCGGTGCTGAGAGCCAACGCAGGTACACAACTTTTCAGGGAGAAGTAGCCCAAAGCAAAAATCAAGACCAGACCCGCCTAGTCAAGCCAGGGGCTGGAGTGAAGAGGGGCCCAGAGTTGGTCCCTGCGTTCCAAGACCCTTAGGTTGCCTCTGAATTGCACAGTGCCTGCAACCCTCCTCTCCGTCCACCAGGCGTCGCCGCGGTTCCAAGAGGGATCGGGGCCGAGAGAAAGTGTGTGGTTGGGGTCGGAGCACGGCATTTAGCCAGTTTGTCTTGGCGGGAGCTTGTCGATTTCCTCTACTTCCCGAATTCAGGAAAGCATATGCCAAAACTGATCGCGGACTCCCCTGGAGTGGCATTTTTATCTTAGATTCACCCTTGCACTTTGGGTGCCCACCGCAATGCCTGTGTCTCGGAGTGTTCCATTTATTTCTGATGAACAACACAAACACATGGACAGAGGAGTGACAGATCAAGGACTAAAGTGAGAATGCTGGGAAAGCGCCAAATCAGGGAAGGAGGTCTCCGCGACTTGCTTGTGACCTGATTTCCCCACCACCTCCTCTCCACCGAGACGCAGGCGGGGCGGAGCGGACGTGGTCCCGCCAGACTGGGCCCAGCGAGTTCGAACCTGCTGTACCCAAGCCGAGGAGCGCAGGACCCCACACGTACTCGCTCGGTGCGTCACAAAAAAGGGAATTCGACCCAAAGCCATCTCCTCTAGGGGACAGTCTTGGGCCACCCTCTCTAAAGAGTATCACTGTCCACTGCCCTATAACCCCTGTACTGGTTTCTCTTCAGAGCAACATTTAACACCTTTACTCAACAGTGAGTGACCTCACTCATTCCACAAACGTTTGTTGCCCACCTACTGCATATGCTGGGTGCTGTGCTAGGCGCTACTAATACAGTGAACAAAACAAAATCCCTGCTCTTATGGGACACGTGGGCTGGTTAGGATGCGGTACTCTCACTGGGGACACGCGGGAGGCCGACACCCAGGTGAGCAAAAAGCGCGTGAGGTGCCGCCCTGGGGCCTGTTGGAGGACAGACTTCGGCCCGGGAGGGTGGGGTCGGCCGCGCCTCCGATCGACGTGAGGCTTGGGCACGTAGCCTGCGGCAGGTGTGCGTGGGGGTGAGGGTGAGGTGAGGGTGAGGGCGATGACCCTGACCCATCGCGGGGTTACTTGACCTCCGCACGGTAGATATTTATCGTAAGTGCAGCGAGTCGGACCTCCTGCGGCTTCACCCCGGGGCGGCGGAGAGGAGGCCGGCGGGAGCCCTTCTCGGCTCCAGACTCCTCCCCCGCGGGGTCAGCGCGGGACTTGCCGCGGCGTCCAGGCCCCGCGTAATTACAGGGGCTGTCGCCAGGCCTGGCCGTAAAAGACTAGGATGAAACAGCCTGGGAACCAAGGAAGCTGGGCCCGAACGGCCAGGGGCCCGGGGTCAGGGGCTTCCCCTGCTACGCAGCCCCAAGAAAGAGCCGGTTAGGGACGCAGACACACGCCACCACCCCGGTGGCGCACACAGGTACACAACTACACACATAAACCACCAAGCCTGCAGACACAGCACTCAGCTCTCCAGCTCCAGGCACACACTCGAGCCTAATCAAACACCTGCCCACCCTCTCCACCCCAGGAGGCGACACCCGCCTGCCAACCCCTCTCCAGACGGCTGGAGATCCCGCCTGGGAGTACAGCCCCGAGAGGCGAATTCCAGTGGGTTTGTTTACATGGCACGGGGGAGGGAGCCAGAGCCGGGTACTTGAGCTGGGTTCTGGGGCCCGACTGACTGCGAGACCAGCTCAGATGGAGCCAAATGCAGCTACACAGCCCCGGGACGCTGCGCAAACACATCCCTGCCCCCACCTCGCCCCACCCCCTCTGCACGCCCAAACACGTTTCCCCTGGTCTTCACACACTGTTCACAAACATTAGCATGCGTATGTCAAAGAGTTTCACATGCTTCCACACACGCGGCTGTGATATTAGTCACAAATGCTTTCACACTTGCGCGCCATCACACGTATTTACACACGCCAGATGTACATGTGTTGGTTACTTTGTCACCCTTCAAGCCCAGATTTTCACAGTCCATATTCAAGAGCCCATTCGCACGATACACACATGTGATGTCACACACACGGTGGCCTTTCTCTCATCTAAAAACAACAACGGACACCCTCCCGGGTCCTGGGTCCCGCGTGTCCTTACGGCGCACCGGCACTAGTGGACAGAGGATCCCTTAGCTCTGGCCGCACACGTTACACACTTGATCACACACAGCGTCGCACTTTATTCCCGGCATCCAGGCGATGACACAATCTCTTGAACAAAGACAACATTGACAAACCCAACAAAAACAAACAGCCGCGTGTGTGTGGGGAGGGGCAGCCAAGCGCAGAGTCCGGGAATGGTGGGGGGGAGGGGGCAGGAGGAGAGTGTGGGAACTCGGGCGCCGAAGACTGGGTTTGTGAGCCTCGGAAAGGTGTGGGCAGATCCACAACCTCTCGCCCTGCAGGATCTGCACCGAGCGCCGAAGCCGGGTCCTGCACACGAGCCTTCGCAAAGCCGCACGTGAGAGTTTGTTCCTTTCCGCAGCAGGAGACGGCGCCCAGTCCCACAAAGCCCACAAAGCTTCAGGCAGACCCCCAAGTGAGCAAACTCGCAGCTCTGGGGTGATCTCTGGGAGCAGAAGAGCGCTCTCCCCTCCCTCCGCCACCCGGGGCCTCCTCCCCAAGCTGCCCTCCTCCCCAAGCTGCCCTCCTCCCCAAGCTGCCCTCCTCCCCAAGCTGCCCTCCTCCCCAAGCTGCCCTCCTCCCCAAGCTGCCCTCCTCCCCAAGCTGCCCTCCCCTCCTCCACCACCTCCCCAGCCCCCAAGCCTCGGGGCAGCCGCGCGCCGGGCGGGGCGGGGGCGGGGCGGGGTGTCGGGCGGCGCCGGCCCAAAAGGCGGAGTCGCCAGGCGAAGGGGCCAGAGCTGTGAGCGCTGTGCTCAGTTCGCCGCGGAGAAAACCAGCGTGAACCCAGACCCCAAGGAGCCCCTCGTCCTCGCCCGGCCTGGCCAGGCCCCGCGCTATGGAGTTCCTCTGGGCCCCTGTCTTGGGTCTGTGCTGCAGTCTGGCCGCTGCTGACCGCTACACCGTCTTCTGGAACAGTTCAAATCCCAAGTAAGCCCCGAGTCTCCCGCTGGCAGCCTGGACGCCGGCACTGCCCCTCCCCAGGGTAACTGTCCTGGCCAGCCGCTGACCTGAGCCTAGGGGAGGCAACCCCGGGCGGGAGGAATTCTATAGCTTTTCTTCCCCTTCACTTTCCCTCTAGCTGGGAGCACCCCACCCCGGGCAGGAACCTGCCGGTGTCTGCTTGTACGGTGCTAGTTCTGCCCTTCCCTTCCTGCCCTCTGGCACCCTTGTCACTCTGAAGTGAGGGACCCATATTGAGCTTCCTGAGTATAGACTGACCCCCCTGGCCTCCGGGGATCTTATTCTAAGCCCCCCAAGCATGGAATCTGTGTCCTCCTTGTGTGCCACTTGGGCATCTGTCCATACTGACAGGTACCTGATGTGACATCAAAAGGGAGCACAGTGCTCAATGAGACTAACCCTGAAAGGACCCCTGAGAAGGGACCCCAGCCTCAGGTATTAGGCATTCATTCTGTATTTAAGATGACTCTGAGAAGCCTCCCATTCAGGGGTCTTTTGGGATGGCATACCGGAGGCACATGCTGTGCATGGGTACATTGAGGGAGTCACCCAGTTTTGAGGGTTCAGATAATCCTACTGAAGAGAGAGGTCATGGGAAAGAGTCAGAAGGACTGGAAGGGTTTAAAGGGTTACAAAGGGCTTTGGCCAGGAAGGAGTTAATTTCTCCTGGGCAGGTTTAGTGCTGTGAGGCAAATGGTACTGGGAGGAAGACACTCTGTCTGACCCTTTGTTCTTGCCCTTGAGTTGTCTGAAGTTACGGGAACAACATTTGAAGGAAAACAGGAGAGGAGGGTAGGGCAGAGCAGGGAGCAGAGGGCCTGGCAGCTGGGGGTGGTGAAAACACCACTCAGCTCAGCCACCCCGAGCCCTAGCAGGCCTGCCTCCCTGTCCCCTTAAAGAAAAGATACTGTGCCAGGTTCCTCTGGACCTGTGGCATTGGGTTGGGGGCAGTACCCCAACCACTGCAGCCCACTGCGCCACTGCAGCCCATCCAGTCCCTCCTGCTCCGCACTCCTGGTTGTTTGTCCTTTGCCTCCTTGACCCAATCTTCTCCTAGTAGTAAGAGAGCAAAGTCCCTGTTTATGCCCATGCCAGGTGTTGGCTGAAGGAGGAGGAGGGGACAGGAAGCCATGAGTAGGGAGGGGGAGACTCTGGCCTTTTCCGTTCCCAAGCTCCCAGGTTTCCTCTCTTTCAGGAAGGAGCCTCTTCCTTGCCCCCTCCCCGCCTGCCCTCCCTTCGCCGACGTGGCCCCCTTTCCCAGATGGAGAGCAAGAGTCAAGTGAGGGCTAAGTAGAGGAGATGGTGCCCCATCAAGCACAGTTTCTGCCCTGCCCCTCTGACCCCACACACACAGCCATACCCAGGACTAGAGAGGAGCCAGTCTATAGTGGAGTCCATTGGCAACCAAGCTGGACCCAGCTGGGGGGCAGAGATGAGGTGGCAATGTGCTGGGCGGGTGTGAGGCTGGCATGGTGACTCAGGGCACTGGGCACTGGCCCTGGGATCTCCAGGCCCCAGGCAAGATCAGCTTGGGGAGAAGGGTGGTGTCACTGTGAGCTGGGCCCTGGCCCCAGTGGTGCCAAAGGGGCAGGTGTCCTGCCTGTTCAGACCAGCCAGTCAGTCCCCTTTACCTGGAGGCCAGTGCTCAGGGCAAGCCTGGGGTATGGAGGGCTGGGGGCTCTCCATACTCAACAAGGTAAATTTTCACAGGTTCCCCTGAGTGCTGGGGCGGGTGGATGAGGAGTGAGTCAGTGCCCGTCACGGGAATGGGGGAAAGACGCCAGGCCCAGAGCTGAAATACCTGTTCCGAAATGGCTTCTATGTTTATCTCTCCAGAGAGGAATTTTAAAAGCCTCCCTCTGCTCCTCTCTCTCTCTCTCTCTCTTCCTGGGGTGGGGGAGGGGCCCTAGTAAGCTAGTTCCAGCAAAGGCAAGCTGCAGAACCAGGCCCTTTGGGGTCATGCAGACTGGGCAATGGAGGCCCACCTCTGAGGCCTCTTGACCTAACTCCTCCCCTGCCCTCCTGCCCTCTTGCTACTCTTACCCAGGGCTTGAGTTTGAGTCCAGATGGCAGCCAGCTCTGCTGTCTGTCTGGCTGTACTTAGGGGAATTCAGAGAAACTGACCAGTTTGTGTGTGGGGAGATCTCCTGCTAGGACCCCACCCAGGATGGAGCCAGGTGTCTGGAGCTGGGGGGTGTGAGGAGGCAGTATGACTGGAGCCTGTGGGTCTTTGGGGGAAGGGAACAGCTCCACTTGGGGAGGAGCAGAGAAAACAGGCAGCATCAGGTCTGAGAACAGCATTTCATCAGAGTGAGGTACTAGGCAGCTTTTGGAGGTAAACAGACAGGGAGTTTGGGGGTGCTCTCAGAGAGGAGGACCTGGGCATAAATTTGAGTAGCAAGAAAGGGAGATTGGATGACTTGGTGAAAATGATTTAATTTAAAGGATTAGGGGCATTATCTATGGGTCTGGGTCTGGTCTAGGGGTTGAGGGAAGGAGCAAACTTGGCAGACTCAGTGAGTTGGGCCTGGGGTGGGGTGGAGGGATGAGAGAAGCATGAGGGGCTCAGCATGAGCATGGTGAAGAGAAGGGATTATTTGGGTCCTGATTACAGAATGGCCCCAGTAGGTTTCACAGATTGAGATCTACTAGCATTTAAAGGGGCAACTGGAGCAGGATGTGCTGACACACATGTGATCCTAGCAACTGGGGAGGCTGAGGCAGGAGGATTGCTAGCTCCAGGCCAGCCTCAGGAAGTTAGCAAGACCCTGTCTCAAAATTAAAAGGATTGGTAAGGGGCTGGGGATGTGGCTCAAGTGGTGGCGCCCTTGCCTAGCGTGCATGAGGCACTGGGTTCGATTCTCAGCACCACATAAAAATAAAATAAAGATATCGTGTCCACCTAAAACTAAAAAATAAATATAAAAAAATAAATAAAAGCATTGGTGATGTAGTTCAATGGCAAATTACATTCAACCCCCAGTACTGGGGGGTGGGGAAGCAACTGGTAGAATAAATTTGGGGGTATATTTATGGGTAGAGAAAAGAATAATGAAAGAGCTACAGAAATATTTAGAAGCCCATCATTGGGCAAATACTTGGGTTACTGAATGCTTTTGTATCTGAAACACACTAAGTGGAAGACTATTAGGAGATGATGGTGTTGGGGGCACATTTCGAGACAGTAGAGAAATGAGATCAAGATCTGTAAATATGGGCTAGGGATATAGCTCGGTTGGCAGAGTGCCTGCCTGGCATGCACAAGGCCCTGGGTTCAATCCCTAGCACCACAAAAAAAAAAAAAAAAAAAAGATCCATAAATATTGTGAGTTGATATTTTAGAAAAATCTTTGGGTCTGGAGTGAAATGTTAGGGGTCATGAAAACAGTCTAAGGCTCAAGGCTTGGGCCTGGCTTCTGAATAACCATTTGCTTCCTCCCACTCTGCACATGCTCAGGTTCCAGGATGAGGACTACACAATACACGTGCAGCTGAATGACTACGTGGACATTATCTGTCCCCATTATGAGGATGACTCTGTGGCAGAGGCTGCCATGGAGCGGTACACCCTGTACCTGGTGGAGCATCAGGAATATGGGATATGCCAGCCCCAACCCAAGGACAGGATCCGTTGGCGGTGCAACCAGCCCAAGGCCAAACATGGCCCTGAGAAGCTGTCTGAAAAGATTCAGCCCTTCACATCTTTGCCCTTGAGCCAGGAATTCAAGGAGGGACACAACTATTACTACTTCTGTGAGTGCATGGGAGTCAGGCACATGGGTGCACCTATTGGGGGCACAGTGGCATAAAGCATATGCTTGGTGGAGCTGGGGTTGAGGCTCTGTGGTAGAGCTCTTGTCCACATGTGTGAGGCACTGGGTTTGTTTCTCAGCACCACATATAAATAAATAAATTAAATTAAGGTCCATCAACAACTTAAAAAAATATTTTAAAAACAAAGCATATGCTTAGGGACATGCTTAGTGGAGAGTCAAATAACGTAGGACCCCTTCTAAGCCTGAATTCTGTTTTCATTTACTCATTCATATCACAAATGTGGAGTGAGCTTCTGTGTAGCAGGCACTCTCTTTGGCACTATAGGCACAGAGATAAAGAAAACATTTCAGAATCTCTGCTTTCAAAGAAGTTGGGAAGGAACACCCATAGTCAACAGACCATAAGAACAGGGTGATATGGTAGGCATGAGCGCAGGAACATTGGGAAAATGGCCTGTGCACCTGTCAGGCTAGGGGGAACAGAAAAGGATGATGAGGGAAATGACTCCAGAGCTTAGGACAAGCAGAAGATTTTGCTAGGCACAGACACATGTGCAAAGCAAGCATGACCTCTTCAGGAACCTCATGGAGTAGGAGGCACAAGGGAAGTGGAGAAAGATGAGTGTGGAGCGTGGACAGGACAGATTGTGGGAATATAAGCAGTGTGGAGGAGTTTATCGTGAAGGCAAGGAGAGCCGCTTGTTGTTGATAAGAATCACAAGGACAGCTTTGTGCAGAACAGATTCAGGGATCACTGTGTAGGTGGGCCCTTAGCAGGGGTGGTAGAAAATAGCCCAGGTAAAGAGAAATGTATTATGAAGGCCTCATCCAACTTCAGGCTTAGAGGAGTGAAGGATGGAATATATGGAGGGGACCATGTCCTTGTCTGTGTCTTCTCATCACCACTGCCAAAGCTGGGAGATTATACTAACCACTGGGAGGGAAGTGGGCAAAAGGTAAGGAGGATAAAATCAAAAGTAGAGGGCAAAGAGGAATTAGAGTGAGCAGGGAGCTAAGGAAGCAGGACCAGACACTCTGGGTTAACTTCTTCTTCAAACATTCTTTCCTTAATTCCCTATGGGTTTATCTTGCAGCTGTACCCATCAACCCCGTAGAAAACCACTGCCTGAAGTTGAAGGTGACAGTCAACAGCAAAATCAGTGAGTGCCTGGCCCATGGGCCCCCTCCCTCCATCTCTATGCTGGGCTGGGTCTAGTGATCTGGGATAGTAGGGAGGTCCCACTGCCCGGGCCACCCTGCACTCACACCCCTCCACTTGCCTAGTACAATCCTGATCTACTTCCACTCTTGCCTTCCAGCTCATAGTCCTCAGGCTCATGCCAATCCACAGGAGAAGAGACTTCCAGCAGGTAGGTGGCTCCAACTGGTTCTGGGGCATAGGATGTGGCTTCTTTGCCAGTCAAGGGCTGGGGAGACCCTATTGGGCTGAGGACCAGTACAAATAGGGGCCACTTATCTTGAGGGCATTTTCCATCTCACCTTGCAGATGATCCAGAAGTGCGCGTTCTACACAGCATTGGTCATAGTGCTGCCCCCCGCCTCTTCCCTCTTGCCTGGACTGTGCTGCTCCTGCCACTTCTACTTCTGCAAACCCAGTGAAGATGTGTGCCACACCTGGCTTAAGGATTGGAATTGGGCCAAGGAGCCAGGGACAGGCACACCTCATCTGTCCTGGGGCCTGTCTCACAGCTCCAGCCCTGGGAACCACTCCCACCACAAGCATAGGCTGCCACCCAGCAGCCTCAAAACGGGTCAGTATTAAGGGTTTCAGCCCAAAAGAAGTCAACTAGCCTGCAGCGCCATCCCCCCACTTCAGAGGGATGGAGAAAGAAGTGGGGACTGTCCTTTCCCTGCCATTCCTGCCTTTAAGCCAAAGAAACAAACTTTGCAGAGATGGCCCCTGATGAGGGTCCAACAGGAACAAAGCTGGAAGGGGCCTGAGGCCATGTAATGGACAATGAGCTTGGCAAAGATGCCCCTCCCAGAGACAGCCAGGATGCCTAGATGAACTGACTGAAGGAAAAACGAGACAGTTTCCTGCAGGGAGCCAGGTACAGGAGAGGCAACATGCTTGGGCTGACCAGCATCTCCCAGAAGACTTCTGTCTGTGGGGCTGCCACAGAGAGGTTTGTAGCCAGGCACTGCGCCCTCCCCCAGTATTGGGTCACACTACCTGGAGCTGTGCCAGCAGGGAGGCTGTGCCAACCTGTTCTTAGTGTAACTTAAAGGGCAGGGCCCACGTGTACAGTATCTGTATGTAAACTTTTTGTGTGTCTGCTGATTTCTACAACTGGATTTTTTTTATACAATATTCTTTGTTTCAAAATAAAGCATTTTGTTGGTTTTTTTGGACGTTCTTTTCTGCCCCTCCACGTTGACTTGTAACCACAGCGTCCCTGCAGCACCATGCTCTGTTCAACATACATCAGAAGCAATCAGATTTGAAATTCTCTCAAAGGTACACACCCCTTATCAGGCCAGAAGGGTGCGGAGACCAGAGTGCTCCCCTGAGCAGTCTCTCGGGTTCCACTGGGCACCCCATTCTGGAAGTTCTTCCGGTCCAACCTCTACCCCACTCCCACTCCCTCGCACAGGGCTTGGCATACCATTCAGGTACTCAAGCTGTCTGGATGAGTCAGGGAAGCTGATGCCAGCTGAGGCATGGGCCCCGCCTCACAGCTCCTACAGCAGTGGGAAGGCTGGGAAGGACACTTCTCAGCAATAAGCAGGTTGGGCCAGGGGTCAGTGACAGGGGCATGCGTGGGCAGTTAATCGACCTTGTGGCTGAAGAGGGAGGGGGACGTCTGACGAAGGAAGGCGGTCTTTCCTGGCAATCCCTGCACGTCGGGGGGGGGGGCGACGAGGGGCTCCGGTAACCGGGAGACCCACACTCCGGGCCACCCGCGACCCTGATTGGAGCTCTGGGTGGGAGGCAGGCGGAAGCCCGCTGCCGGGGCTCGGGAGTTCCACCACACCTCGAGCACGTGAGTGAGGCTGGGGTCCAGGCGCTCCGACGTGGGCGGCCGTGTGGGGGACAAACTCGCGAATCCTCGGAGGGGATCCGCCGGGACCGCGAGGGAGACCTCCGCACCCGGCCTCCGGGCGGCGCAGCCCAGGCGGGCGGCGCGCGAGGGCGGGGTGCGAGTTCCGGCGCGGCGCGCGCGCCGTGCGGGGGGCTCGGCCGGTTTCCGGGGGACGGCGGCGCGCGGGGGCGGGGCCGAGCGTGCGGGGCGGGGCTCCGGCGTCGCCCGCTACCCGCGGAGCCTGCTGGCGCCGGGCGCCGGGCGCGGGATCCGACTCCGGCTGCATGGGGCCGGGCGGCGCGGCCGACACGCTCCTTTCCGGAGCTTGCGTGCTCTTCACCCTCGGCATGTTCTCCACCGGCCTGTGAGAGCGCGGCCGGGCCGGACTGGGGCAGGACCAGGAAGTCAGGAAAGGAGAGAGTGGGCAGGGACGTGGCCGTAGCCGGGGCTGCGTCCGGAACTCGGGGTCAATGTGGAATCCGGTTGAGGGGACCGGGGTGCAAGGGCGAGGCTGTTCGCAAGCCTGAGGGAGGGGCGGCCTGCGGGCCTTGGGGAGGGTCGTGAGTACTGGGCATCTCCCACCCACCCTTCATCCCTCCCTTCGGGACCCCCTTACAGCTCGGACCTCAAACATATGCAGATGACCCGGAGCGTGGACAGCGTCCAGTTCCTGCCCTTTCTCACCACGGATATCAAGTGAGAGGGGCGACGGCTGCGTTGGGAAAGGCTGTCTTGAGGCAGACGGGGGAAGGGCTGGAGGACGCGGAAAAGCCCCAGGGGACACCCTTCTACACTCAACCCCGCGGGCCGTATCCCTCCCCTCCGCCCTGCAGCAACCTGAGCTGGCTGAGTTACGGGGTCTTGAAGGGAGACGGGACCCTCATCGTGGTCAACGCCATAGGTGCTGTGCTTCAGACCCTGTATATCTTGGTGTATCTTCACTTCAGCCCTCAGAAGGTACAAAGCCCTCCCTGGGTCCCACCTTCCTAGTGCACGCCCTGCCTTGCTGGCAGTGCAAACACTACTTCCTAGAAGACTATAACAGGTTGGCACTGCCACCTTTTCCTAGAAGGTCCTCCTTCCAGCCTTGCAGTTCTTCCATGAAGGTAGTCTTCCTGGACTCACACATTGCCCCCCATTCTGGCAAGGCTGGTAGTGGTGCCCTGAGCTTCCACCCAACAGACTGAGAAAGGGCTTCTGTTTCTTGAGAGCTCCTTCAGGGCCAGTGCCTGAGGATGAGATGGTGAGCTCATCTTCCCCAATCACACAAGCATTTATTAAGCTCCTACTGTGTGTGCCAAGCTCGCAGAAAAAGATACCTTCCCTTCCCTAGAAGGAGTGTTGTGTGGATAAGACATCTCCTTCAAGTCACTGATGGGAGACAGGCTGTGACAAGCGTAATACTAGAGGTTGCAACAAAGATTACTTTCCCCACTGGAGTATGGGAGAGGGCAGGATAAAGTCATTCCAACAGGAAGTCAGAGTGCTCCCACACATTTGGAAATAAGACTCCTCTTTTTCACCTGCAGCGTGCTGTGCTCCTACAGACTGCAACCCTGCTGGGGGTCCTTCTCATGGGTTATGGCTACTTTTGGCTCCTGGTGCCTAACCAGGAGGCCCAGCTGCAACAGCTGGGCCTCTTCTGCAGTGTCTTCACCATCAGCATGTACCTCTCACCACTGGCTGATTTGGTGAGTGGGGGTGTCCAGGAGGTAGGATAGATAAGAAGGACCAAGCTCCCATAGCCAGAGACTGTGGCTATACTCCAGAGGAAAGGAAGATACAACCCTGGAAAGAGTCAAGGCAGTAGAAGGGGGAGTGGGAGAGGCAGGAGAGGACTGGTGACATCAGGAAAGGTGTTTGACCTTTTTCCTGAGGAAATTCTTGGACAAGATGGGAGCTTGACTATATACCTAGACCAGGAGTGTCTTTCACCCTTTCCCACAGGCCAAAGTTATTCGCACTAAATCAACCCAGTGTCTCTCCTTCTCACTCACCATTGCCACCCTCCTTACCTCCTCCTCCTGGTCCCTCTATGGGTTTCGGCTCAAAGATCCTTACATCATGGTAAGCAGAATACGGAGGGGGTGACAAGTTTGTACAGTGAAAAACTGGCTCCCGCCTCATAGCAGCCCTTTGATTTCAGGTGCCCAACCTTCCAGGAATCCTTACCAGCTTTATCCGCCTCTGGCTTTTCTGGAAGTACCCCCAGAAGCAAGACAGAAACTATCAACTCCTGCAAACCTGAGGCAGTTCACCTGACCACTGGGCACCTTAGTGCCAACTTGATACCAAAGCGCGCTCCTTGTTTTGGCTGGTCCTGGAGCCCAGTTCATGGGTGCAATACATTGTGGGAAAGAGGACTTTGAGATTAGAGGGATCAAAGAAAGAGCTTTACTTAGATCAGGTGGGACCTAAGAGATGAAATCACTTCTTTTTTTAAGAGATTATCTTTTGTAATTATGAAGGTTGGGGTTTTATCTTTAGAATGTGCCTTAAAATAAACTGTTCCCCACCCCTGCCCATCATGGCTTATTCTTTATTCATGATTCTAAACCTGTCTAGTTTGGTGGAGGGTAGACAACCCAGTTATCTCAGGCTGGTAAGTTTGCCTCAGAAAAAGTATCTGGAAGAACCAAGAGGTTGGAAAAACCCAGGAAGGCCTTAAAAACCAAAGCTTGGAAGTTATAAAGAATGGAAGTTAGGCTTAAGATGTGTTTCCTGTTAAAGAGACCAGGAAAATAACATTTATATTTGGAGAGTTCTTGAGAAGGGGTTTTGCCTTTTTTTTTTTTTTTTTAATTTGTAGATGGACACAATGCCTTTATTTATTTATTTTTACATGGAGCTGAGGATAGCAAGCGCTCTACCACTGAGCTACAACCCAGCTCTGGGTTTTGCCTCTTTTTGAGCAAAACTGCGGAACACCAACCAGATGCAAAGGTAAAGGCTGAGATGGCCTCAGGAAAGGCATCTTCTCACGACCACTGGTATACAGCATCCGAAATTCCCATTCTGCACACTCAAACTAAACAAGAGTTAAAAAATAAATTTGCTCTTTAATGGGGAATGTGAGGGAGGGTTGTCCAGGCGGGAATGGGGTTAGAGTGTCAGAAGCGTAGCCCCCTGCGGGCTAAATCAGCTCGGGCCTCCTGAATCTGGCTCTGCAGCTCACGGGCGGCATCCTCGCAGTCATGAAAAGTGGCCACGCGATACCCCACAGTGCCCAGAGCATAGCAGCCTGCAGACACCAGCAAGTAGGCGGGCAATGGCCACAGGACTTCCCGGCAGGGCGAGGGCAGATCCAGGCCCAGAGCTCCCATGGTCAGGGCGGCCCAAGCAGAGCCCAGGAGCGCCAATGCCCAAAGCCACTGAGCTAGTTTCGTCATGGTCACTGCGGAAAAAGAAAGCAAAGTTGGGGGTCTCTTCCGACCCGCAAAATGCCCTACATTCAAGACTCATTCCCCCTTGGTCCCACGGTCTTCGCCTTCCCCACTAAGCCCTGAAAGTACAACCTCACCTCTCGCCTTCGTCCAGCTGTCCGTGCGGTCCTGGCCGCCATCAGCTTCCGGGAGTCCTCCGCAGCTCCGCCCCGTCACCGCGCGGCCTGCTGGGAGCTGTAGTTCTCAGGGCAGCGCCCGGTGGGTTCCAGGCAGCGCTCGGAGCTAGACGAGGTTTCCTAGCAGTTTCTGCTCCGCAGACTATAGGCTGGGTCCCTGGAACTGCTTCCCTATTCCGGGATTTAGCTCCAGCTGGCGTGGGGCTTGTAGAAAGACTGAGCTCACCCCTAAACGTTGCAACAAGGTGGGAATATAATATGATCCCCAGGGCATTCATTCATTCACTGAAGCATTTCTTGAGCGCCATGGTAGACTGGAGATTAGAAAAAAAAAAAAAAGAAAAAAAGCCAAGAAGATGGAGCTGGTACTCTATAATGGTAGAGGTTTTTTTTTTTTTTTTTGGTATGTGGTGCTGAGGATCGAACCCGGGCCGCACGCATACCAGACGAGCACGCTACCGCCTGAGCCACATTCCCAGCCCAATGCTGGAGTTTTTATTGTTATTTTGTTTTGTTACCAGGGATTGAACCAGGCATGCTAACACTGAGCGCATCCCCACCTTTTATTTTTTATTTTGAGACAATTTCTCACCAAGTTGCTTAGTGCCTAAATTGCAGGTTTAGGGCTGGGTTTGAACTTGTGATCCTCCTGCCTCAGCCTCCCCGATCGCTGAGATTACCAGAGTGCCCCATAGCACCAGGAGGTGACAGAGTTCTTGCCTAGCGTGCACAAAGCTCTGGGTTCTGTTCTCAGAACCAAAACACACACACACAGACACAAACACGCACACACACAAAGTGCCAAGAGGCTTGAGGAGGTGGGGAGAGGGAAGAGGGGAAGGAGTCAGGAAAGCCCTGAATTGATAACTAGCCATGATGTCTTGAGGTAAGTATTATATATATTATAATACTTTAGGTAAGTATAATATATTATAATATATTAGGTAAGTATTATATATTATAGCTTGGTGGGTATGGTTTTTAAAAGAAACGCACAGGGGCTGGGGTTGTGGCTCAGTGGTAGAAAGCTCACCTAGCACACATGAGACACTGGGTTCCACCCTCAACACCACATAAAAATAAATAAACAAAATAAAGATATTGTGTACAACTAAAAAATATCTAAAAAATAGAAAGAAAAATTACAGGGGAATTATCTGATATCTTTGATCGTTTAAGGTATTAAAAAAAAAAAAAGTGTGGGCTCACAGCCTGTAATCCCTGAGGCTGAGGCAGGAGGATCAGGAGTTCAAAGCCAGCCTTAGGAAAAGCAAGGCACTAAGTAACATAGTGAGACCCTGTCTCTAAATAAAATGCAAAATAGGGCTGGGGTGTGACTTCAGTGGTTGAGTTCCCCAGTGCCAAAAGGGCGGGGGTGGGGGGGTAGGCATGGTGGTGCATTCCTATATTCTCAGCATCTCTGGGGGCTGAGGCAGGAGGATCATAAGTTAAACACCATTCTCGGCAACTTTGCAAGGCCCTAACCAACTCAGTGAGATCCTGTTTCTAAAAAAAAAAAAAAGGCTGGGAATGTGCCTTGTGGTTAAGCAACCCTGGATTCATCCCCAGTACCAAAAATAATATGATAAAATAAAAGGGCTGGGGATGTGGCTCAGTGGTTAAGTGCCCCTGGGTTCAATCCCTGGTAACAAAATAAAATAAGTGATGCAGCTCAGTGATGGAACAATTGCTTAGCATGTGTAAGGCCCTGGGTTTAATCCTAGGGGGGTAAAAGATAATAAGTTAAATGATTATAATAATAATCAGAAGTAGTAAATAAACATCTGAGCAGCTATTATGTGTCATGCCCTGTGCAACAGTGTCATGTTTAATTTTCACAACATGCTGCAGTCGGTATTTTCACATCCCCATGTATGAGCAAGGAGACACAGAAAAGATAAAATGCAAGTAAATTGCCCAAGGTCAAACAGATAGTAAGAAGCCATCCAACTCAGAGGTATATTCTGGGCAAAAGCACTCTGCTGTGTTGCTGGTACAGAAGTGGTCAGACAGGGATCATGGTAACAGCGAGCATTCACCAATTGATTTCTAGGTGCCAGACACTGTGGTGAGTGCTGTAAGTGCATATCTCATCCAATCTTCACAGCAACCATATGAAATAGGTTCTATTATTATTTCTGTTTAACAAATGAGGAAACTGAGGTGCAGCCCAGACAATCCGACTTCAAAACCTGCTTACTTTACCACTACAATATAACATCTCCCTCTCCAGGTCTATGAAACAGAATAAAGAGAGAAGAAATTGATAAGCAACTTAGCAGGATAGAGGTGGCATCTTGAGTGAGGAAAGACAGATTTTGAAACCTCATATCTTATATTAAAATACTCAGTGCATTAAAAACATATTAATATCATGCTCCCATCTCATCTAGTTTGGATCTGAAATGACCCCCCAAAGGATTATATGTTGAAAGCTTGGTCCCCAGTGCAGCAATGTTCAGAGGTGGGGACTATGGAGAATGATTGGATCATGAAGACACTGACCTCATCAATAGACTAGTGCATTGATGAGTCTAAGCTGAATGGACTACTGGGAGGTGGGACCTAACTGAAGGGAGTGGGTCCTTGCTGGTGTGTCCTTAGGAACTATATCTTGTCCCTGGCCCCTTTATTCTCCCTCCCTCTGCTTCATGCTGCCATGAGGTGAGAAGCTTTCCTCCTCTATGCATTTCTGTCCTGAAGTTCTGCCTCATTTCAAGCCCAAATCAATGGAACCAGCCAACCATGGATTGAAACCTCTGAAACTGTGACCCAAAATAAATCTTTTCTCCTTTTTTTTTAATTTTGAGTCGGGGTTTCACTAATTTCTCAATTGGCTTTGACTTACAGTCCTCCTACCTCAGCTTCCTGAGTCACTAGGATTACAGGTATATTGGCACTTGGCCAAATTTTTCCTCCTCTAAATTATCTTTCTCAGATATTTATCTTATCACAGTAACAAAAAGCTAACATACTGCCAAGATGCCAACACACATACACACAGAGCTAGGGGTGTAACTCAGTGGTAGGCAACTTGCCCAGCATATGTAAGGCCCTGGGTTCAATCTCCAGACACACACACACACACACACAGTGCAGCCCTCTACATATGCTACAAGAAAATGTGTGCATATTTCCCTAACAATCAGCTCAAGCATCATGTCTGCTAAGCAGCCTCCTTGGGCCTTGGTCCAGTCTTGGGGGTTGGTTACCACTCCGTCCTCTGTGCTCCCACTGAGTCTCTTCTATAGATGGCAGTAACCATGTTGAACTACAAGAGATTTGTTTCCCTGCCCAGGACCATCCTGTCTCTAGAACCAAGCACAGGGTGGGAAACTCAGTAGGGTTTCTATAAATGCAGAGAAGGACAGGTTAGCATTTGATGTTTCCCAGAGAAACTGACCCAGCTTCCCTGGTCCCTTGGTCCCTGGTCCCCTACTCCAAAGGTTCCAGTCTACCACACTCAGGGTCTTTGGCCATAGAAAGCACTGGGCAAAAGTCAGAAAATTCTTAAGGTCCAACTCCTTTCTCCTCAAACCTTTTGCAGATCATCACCCTTCTGCCACAGCAGGACAAAGAACATGTGATGACCACAGGGTATGAGAAACAGGGTAGCTTGGGGTAAAAAATTGGGCTTTTGGAGCCCAGTGGTCCTGGGGATGGATCTTGGTTTCTTCCTTTATTTATCTGAGTGACCTGGGGCAAGGAATTTTAGCTTTTTGGACCTCACTTTTCACAGCTGTACAATACAACCAATAATTGATCCTCTCTGGGTGTGGCAATACATGCCTATAATCCCAGCAACTCAAGAGGCTGAGGCAGGAGGAACACAAGTTCAAGGTCAGCCTCAGCAACTTAGCAAGACCCTATCTCAAAATAAATAAAAAGGACTGGGGGTTGGGGCTGGGGATGTGGCTCAAGCGGTAGCGCGCTCGCCTGACATGCGTGCGGCCCGGGTTCGATTCTCAGCACCACATACCAACAAAGATGTTGTGTCTGCCGAGAACTAAACAATAAAACATTAAAAAAAAAAAAAAAAAAGGACTGGGGGTATTGTTTAATGGTAAAGTTCAATCTAGTACCAAAACCAAAAGCAAACAAAAGACAACACAATGTGATATAGGTAGGGTGCCTAAAACAATGTGTGATATTTGGGAGGCATGAGTGTGTATTAGCTACACTTGTTGTTATGTACACTTGCCATCAGTTACAGTCTCAGGGCTGAGGATGCACTTTAGCCCTGCCCTGGCTCCCCCTCCTACCATCATTCACAAACTGAGTGAGCTAAGTTACTTCTGCAGCTGGCCACGCTAGTAATTGTTGACATTTTCTGCTCTTTTTTAGGGTGGGGATACTGGGGATTAAACCTAGGGATGCTTTATTACTGAGCTCCACCCCCAGCCATTTTTATTTTTTTTATTTTGAGACAGGGTCTTGCTAAGTTTCTTAAGGCCTTGCTACATTGCTGAGGCTGGCCTCAAACTTGCAATCTTCCTGCCTCAGCCTCCTGAATCACTGGACATTTTCTGCTATGACTACCTTTGGTTAGAGAGAGAGACAAATTCCAAACCCAAGAGCCCCCATAAAAGATGAAAAAATATGCAAATAGGTCCCAGAGGAGGGGAGCTTGACTGTCTGGGGAGAGGTTTTAAAGGGGCTCAGAAACTTGAGCTGATTCTAGAAAGATGAGTAACCATTTCCAGTTGAAGAGGAAGCACGGGAGGCCAAGGAAACAGTCTGAATAAAGGCACAGAGGCATAAAAGTCTGTGGTGAGTAATCCTTTGTGACCATCTCTGGGACAAAGAATACTTCACGAGGTTGGGGGAGAGGTGGCAGGAGATAAAACTGGGAAAGCTGGCCAGGGCCAGGTGATTAAAGACCCCTTAAATGTACTTGTATTGGGGGTAAAGGGTTGCTACCTCAGGTCAGTGGTCCCACCCCATGGTCCCCATATGTGCCTGTACATCATGTCAGGCAGTAGGACTTGGTGACCACAGTTGCCAAGGTGATTACTAGGACCTTGGGGAGGGTTTCAGGTGGTCAGGTTACGCTGAGTCCACCTCTGCCCTTAGGACACCCATAGTTTCATAGCAACAACAGGACAAACACACGTATAATCAACAAAAACACATACTTACAAAATTACAGATGGCTCTAAGGGAAAATGGGAGATGAGAGACTGTGCACTGATTGGAGAAGGGGCTGGTGAGTCAGGGTTCCTAGATAAGGTAACCCAGAGCAGACAGAGGAAGGAAAAGATGACAGCCTAGGGGAAGAGGGACCCAGGAAACAGGCTTGAGCAATCTAGAGGAGCATCTGGCTCCTTCTGAGAATTCTGCAAGTTGGAGCTGAGGAAAGGTAAAAGCTGAGTTTCAGCAAAGAGCTCCAAGTGTAACCTGGAGCGCTGTCTTAGTGCTCTTCCCACTGTGCCACGTGCTGTCTAGATACCTGAAACTGGCTGAATCACAAATGGGTGGGAGATGGAGTTCAGTGCAGAGTGCTTGCCCAGCATGCACAAAGCCCTGGATTCAATCCCTAATAAGACAAAAAACAAAAGTCTTGGACCGGATAGAGCTGAGTGGTAGGAAGCTTTCCTATAATTCAGGAGGTTGAGGGCATCCAGCTGTTTCAAGGAATTTCTAGGGTTGTGTAATGACACCCCCAGGGGCCCCACCCCTTTAAAACCCTTGAGATGGCCTGTGGTCAGCCTTCAGGGAAAGTCTTGACCCAGAAAAGGGAGAATCTAGAGGGTTTTTTCCTATAGGATCTGGTGTGGGCAGGAATTCTGCCCTTTAGTCTCCCAGACACTGTAGCCTCTGCCTCAAATGGAAAAGGGACTGTCCCCTGCCCTTCTCCTCCAGTTATCTGAGATGAGAGGTTTCAGAGTCCAGCTCCTCACATTACAGGAGTACCATTTGGCTCAAGACTTGTCACACAGGGCCTCAATTTTATACTTCTGGTGTTATCGCCAAGTGCAGTTACAATCACACTGTTACTCTAGAGAACAGAGAGAAAGGGGCTTGCTGTAAAACTGACCTTTTTTTTTTTTTTTGGTGGCACTAGGTATTGAACCCAGTAGGGTCACTATACTGTTAGGCTACATCCCCAGCCCTTTTCATTTAATTCCTCTTTTATTTTATTTATATTTTGAGATGGAACCTAGCTTACAGCATGCTAGGCAAGCGCTCTGCTCACTAAGTTGCCCAGGTTGGCCTGAAACTTGTGATCCTCCTGCTTTATCCTCCTGATTCACCGGGATTATAGGCATGTGACATGACACTGGGCTTGACTTAATCTTCATTGTATAATTTTTAAATATACTCAAAAATAGAAAGAACAGTACAGTGAATCTGAGATGACTATTTTCATAGGCCTTTAAACAATAAAATGGAATGTGCAGTTTCTGTGATGGGAAACTTCCTATAAATCCTGTAATAATCTTGTGGATAGCACGATTATATTGTAACATTGTGTTAAAAAGTGTTAATGTGGGGCTAGGGTTGTGGCTTCAGTAGAAGAGTGCTTGCCTCACACTTGTGAGGCCCTGGGTTCCATCCTCAGAACCATATAAAAATAAAAATATTAAAGATATTGTTTCCATCTGAAAAAAAAAAAGTGTTAATTTGGGCTGAGGATGTTTCTCAGTGTAGAGAACTTGGCCAGTATGAACCAGGGCCTGGGTTCAATCCCTAGCATCACACACACACAGTGTGTTAATTTCTCAAATGCAAACGTGCTTGTTTTCCTTTTTAAGTGTATCTGGAACCTCCAAAAGTAGTAGGACCTGGACTTCTCCAGCTTGCAAAGGACCTGCCTCCCAGGAAGCAGTTGCTAAGACTTTGAGACCCTTGGGCCCAGGAGTTTCGCACCCTGCTGTGCTGCAGAGGTTGGGGTGGACAGGGCTGCCTCTGGGAGCCCAGGGAAAGCTCCAGGCAGTAGCCATTCTTACACTGGTTTGCTCTAGACCCTTAGCTCCAGGTGATGGGGGTGGCTGATTCCAGGCCACCTGGGGGGCTTTTCTCTCTGCCTCTGCAGGAATTCAACTATACAGCATTTACAGTGCAGTTGGCTCCCTGGGAGGGATGGATTGGGAGCATAATCTTGGCCCTGCCTCCCCAGGCCCCAACCCAGGAACCTTTAGTTGGCTGGGAGGCCAAGAAAAGTATTTGAAGGGAGCAATTAAGCACCCTCGAAGTGCCTGCTCCAGGGTTCCGACCATTGTTTATTTAGGAGGCAGTCCTGTTAGTGACCCTAAGTCCAGGAGGACTGTGCCTGGGGCAGGCCAGCCCGGAGGTTCCCCTGGGGCAGGGCCTCTGGCCTGCCATTCTTTCAGGATTCCCACAGCGCCCAGGCTCCCCCACCCCCAGTCTCACAATGAGCTTTAGTGCAAATTTCAACTGAAACTTTTCCCTTTGTATCTCTCTGTGTCTCTCAGCCTCTCTGTCTCTACTGGTCTCTGGTTCTCTGTTGTTTCCCAACATCCTTCCTGAGCCCCTGGGGAGCAGAGTTGGGGGGCCGGGCAGTGGGAACGGGACAGCGTCCTGTTCTCACCAAGGACAATAAGGGCCGGAAAGGGCTGGAGCCAAGGTCTGGTGCAGACTCCCCCTCCCTGCCTGCCCTGGGCGCCCCAGTCCCCGCCCAGAGCCACTGGCATGACCTAAATGTCAGGCACCCTGCATACTAGTGCCAGTCCTGGGAAATTCAGCCCTACCAGGGTCGGAGAGCCTGCTTGCCCTGGTTCTCACCTTCCCATTGCCCTCCTGGAGGGTGGCATCACCTTCTGACCCAAGGACCGACTCCTGGGACACTCAGACAGGCTTCCATTCTCCAGCATGGACACCCCCCTCCCGCCCGCATTATTTACTCCCGTTTCCCGAGCTAGTAGCGGGTGCTGACGGGTGTTGTGGCCACGTGCGAGGGAGGAGGAGGAAACATCTGGTTTCCCTCTGTCCTCCAGGGGCAGGAATGCCACACTCTCCCTCAGGTCTACTGCCTCGGGGTGGAGCAGAACCCCAGGGGACCAAGGGCCAAGAGGTTAGACCTTTACTCTCTCACCTGGCTCTCCGGAAGTCCTGGTGTCCTCAGGCCCCCTTACTTAATGATAGTGATTAGGCGGTTATGATGCCCCTGCCAGGGTTAATTGGCAGGTCAGGTGTAAGCAGCCTGCAACTAGGCACCACAGAGATAGGCTGGGTGGAGAGCTGCGTTGGCGCCGACCTGCCTTGTAAATGCACCCATTCCCCAAGGAAGGGGGTCATTATTCCTGGGCCACATGCTACCCTGGTCCTACAGATTCCTTGGCACTGCCTCCTGCTCTCTGGGTCCTCTTTTTTTTTGTGGCGGGGGGTTACTGGGGATTGAACTCTGGGAACTCGACCACTGAGCCACATCCCAGCCCAATTTTGTATTTAACTTAGAGACAGGGTCTCACTGAGTTGCTTTACACCTCGTTGTTGTTGAGGCTGGCTCTGAACTCCTGATCCTCCTATCTCAGCCTCCAAGCCACTGGGATTACAGGCTGTGCCACCGCGCCCAGCACTTTGGGTCCTTCTTATCCTCTCCTATCCACAGAGGATATTGGCTGTCAGGCCCCACCCAATCCATCCCAGAGTTATGTCTACCCGGACTGGGACCTGGCCCTCTGTCCGCTGCTCCCACTCCAGGTGAGGAGAAATTCAGTTTGACAGTAAGACCTAGAACGGATCCAACCTCCTCATGGGCCCAGGGCCCATTCTGGGGAATACCCCTCCTCCCTCAGAGGCTCCTATAGATCACAACCCTTCCCACTCCTCACATCAGTGGGGGAGACGGAGCCTAGAACTGCCATCCTCTCAGGGAGGCTGCTCTCCACTGAGCTGTGTGTGTGTGTGTGTGGTACTGGGGATTGAACCCAGGGCCTTGTGCATGTGAGGCAAGCACTCTACCAACCGAGTTATCCCCAGCCCTCTCCACTGAACTCTACCTCTACTCCCAGCGGAGGGATAGAACAAGACTTCATGGTTGCCTTCCAGCCAGGCACAATGGCAAACACCTGTAATCCCAGAGGCTCAGGAGGCTGAGGCAGGAGGATCATGCCAACCTCGGCAACTTAGCAAGGACAGAAGAAACTCAGTGAGACCCTGTTTCTAAATAAAATATAAAAAAGGGCTGGGGATGTTGGTCAGTGGTAAAGCACCCCTGGATTCAATCCCTGGTAACCACCCCCTACACACACCTAAAAAAAAAAGAAGTTTCCTTCCATAGCAAGACCTCAGCACTCTCATCCCCGGTTCCTCAGGGATAACTTGCTGGGGAGGGTGTTGCTGGTCTCCAGAAGATAAACCCACAGTGCCCTCTGTCGGCATCTTGGGGAAACTGCATAGCATTCCCTCCTGGGCAGGGCATAAAGGCAAGAAGGTTCTGGGGCCCAGCACACAAATGGGAGTGGGGCAGGGTAAGGTGGCCTAAATCTTTGACCAGAATTCTTTACTTCCTTCTTCATCTTCACTGGGATTTCTTTCCAACTTAGGTACCTCCCATGTGCAGAATACTGTTCTGGAAGGGTGGAAGGGTAAGTTCTTTTATTTAACCAACTCACCAATCTTCTGCCCAGTTTCAGGCATGTGGCAAATACAAAGCTGATCAAGACAGGTGTGCACTGAAAGCCCACACCATCCAGTAGAGACACCCAAGTACCCTAAAGGTTAGGCACTCTGGACAGATTCACTCCTCATGACAGAGCAGGCAGGGCAGGACCTGAGCAGTCCCTGGCCTCATTCCATCAGAGGTTGCTTGGGGTGGAGAGCTGGATAAACAAAGCCCCACAGGGAACCCCACTACAGCACTGGCTTGAAGGGCTTTTCTCTAACTCTTCTGTTCCAAGATCTATTCCATTTCTGACAGACAGGGCTTCCTTCACTGCAGCCTCTTACCAAAGGTCACGATTGTGGATCATTCATACACTTTTCCATAATGAGACTCTCACAAGTAAAAGCCACTCCAGTATCTACCAAAGCGCCCAACCTGACAGCACTCAATAAATATTTGGCAAAAATGAAGGCTAAAGCTGAGTGCAGTGGCATACACCTGTAATCCCAGCTACTTGGGCAGCTGAGGCAGAAAGAACGCAAACTTGAAGCTGGCCTGGACTACTTAGTGATATCTTGTCTCAAAATAAAATTTTAAAAGGGCCTGGGCTGAAGCTCAGTGGTAGAGTGCTTGTCTTGCATGCATGAGACTCTGTGTTCGATTTCAGTACAGCAAAAAAGAAAAGGGGGGAAAGTTTCCCCATCCACAAGGTCTCAAGAGTAGGCGCCCATCTGTCTTTTAACATTTACATACCCAGCAGGCATTGTTAGAGGAGGCCCACAACATAGCACAGCTCACAGAGCTACAAAGAATCAACTTTATTAGACATTTGTGGTTAGTTTCTCTTCTTGCCCTTGCCGGTGACTTTGGCTGGTGTGAGGACTGGAGCTGTGGCCTGGTACAGAGTAGAGGAGATCTTGTTGATGTAGTACAGACCAACCATGGAGAAGATGAAGCTACAGCAGGGTAGAGACAGAAAGACCACAGCATCACTGGGCATGCTACCAGCCTACTGCCAGGGCAGAGTCTAGCTTCAGGGAAAGAATCCAAGTTCAGGACTGGGAAACTGGGAAAACTAAAGGAGGAAACACAGAGGGAGAGCTACATGGGGCGGGGGAAGCCAGGGTGATATACCCCTTACCCAGCTGTCAGGCACATACCAGGTGGTAACACAGACTCGGTGGATGAGGCCAGATGCAAAGAGAGCCAAAAGGAGGCAGAGGAGGACTAAGGAGACAAGAAGGGACAAAAAGAGTCAGGTGGTAGTCACAACGGAAATTCCAGGCATTTGTCCACAAAACCTAGAAATCAGAGGCCCCCTGAGTCTTGGGAAACCTGCTTGGCAGGGCGTGGCATGATGACAGTAGGAGGACTTCTAACGGTCTTCACAATGCTTAGAACACTAGCTCTGCCCCAAGCCCACTTAACTTCCTAGCTAGCCTCAGCCTGTAGAGCAAGACTTGGTCCCATTTAGGAAGGGGGTTAAGGCCTTTCCAACAGGTGCCAGCTAATGAGAATCAATTCGTTAAGCTGGCTGACTAGTGATGGAAGTTGAGGGACTTGCTCCCTGGACACAAGTTGGAAGACTGATTGTCTGGATACAGTCGTTTATTGGGGCAGGAAAGGACCTTAAGACATATGGAATAGGACAAGAGAGAAGGTGGGAGGGCAGAAAGCAATGGCAAACAGGCCCATGTGCCCAGCCAGGGAGGGCAGGGAAGCCAAAGAGGAACAAGAATCTTGCCCCCCAACAATGGTTCCTTTCAGAAATAAATGAAAATGGTACACATGGGATCAAAATGTAACAGAGAGAAGTCCTGGGACTTGGAAGGAGCTCTGGAAGCCTGCAACAGGGGTAGGTAGAGAGAGCAAGAACTAGAGGGGGGCCAAGAAATGAGGGCAACAATGACAGATCTGTCTTTTCAGATGGAGACTTCACATGAGGTTGCATCTGCTGTGAATTTCTGAACATGTGGCATTCCTTAGGTGATCTGGCCTTAATGCCTAATTTGCTTTATGAACTAAATTCCCCATAAGTAATCAAATCATCAATTCTAAATTACAGGAACAAGTAAGGATTATTCCAAACAGAAAATAATCTCAGAGTTATCCCTTCTGTCATAAAAATTTGGTGTATGTAATACTCAGGCTCCTCACAAATTCCCTCAGTAGAACTCACTAATTTGGGGTCATTTTCACATCAGAACCCCTCTGAACTTGGTCCTGCTTCCTCTTCTGGATGAATGCCAAACATCAGCCCACACTTGTCTGTGCGCCTGAAACCTTCCCTGGAAGGGGTCCTGGCTTCCAGAGTCCTTCTCTTCCAGCTGAATTCAATGTCATGAGCTAAGTTAGATGCTGAATCCAAAAGTATCTTCAGAGAGTTGAGTGAACTTCTTTCTTCTTAACCACCTTTACCTTCTAAGCACTTAGGTGTCATGTCTGGGGAGGGTCAGAGAGGAGAGGACTCAGACACTTACTCTCAGGGAAGATCTTTGCTTGGAATCCTTTGCCAAAGACCAGATTCTCCAGATTATTGAAGGCCTGCGTTGAGTTAAGGAGAAGGGAATACAACAGGGGCAGAACTGGGTGGTGACCAGGGAAGGGCACAAGTCTACGTGGCCCTCCACCCTTCCAGCCCCTAAACGCTCCTCCCCTTCCAGCGCAGGCAGGATACTGTGAGAGAGAAGACGAAAAGGCCGGAGCCCAGCAGGCCCCCCTGGATGGTGAGCCACTCGGTGGAGGCCAGCTGGCGGCTGTACATCTGCATCCCTGCGAAGAGCAGCAGGGACAGGAGAGAGGACAGAGCCAGCGAGGTGCCGGTACCCACCACTGGAAGGGATGAGGGAAGGGACCGAGTCAGGCTCCGCCCCCCTCCAGGAGTCACGGGCACCTTGGGTCGGTCCGGAGCTCCGTAGGCCGACTACTTCCCAGCACCCAGGGCTGCAGCCGCACTCCCAGCCCCCCTCATCCCGCAGCGAGCCCCAGGAACTCCTCAACCCAGGACGGCCGACCCCTCCGGTCCCGTGGAAATGCCCGCTCCCTAGAACCCGGAGCACGTCAGCTTTGACCCGAAAGGACTCGGAAAGCCGGCCCGCCCAAACTCCGACCCCCACTAGCCAGGCCGGGGGATCCCGTCGGTCCTGTTACCCATCATGCCCCTGCAGTGGGTCGGATCCGAGCCTCCGGCCAAGAAAGAGCAGAGCCGAACTGGGCGCGGTTAGTTGTGCGCATGCGTCAGCGCCCCATGCGGACTGGCTTCACCCCACCTCTTCCTCTTTCTCCCTCTCGGCGCTAGCACGCAGCGCCCTCTTTTGACAAGGAGGAAACAATGCGTCTAGGAGCATCCTCAGCCACCGCCCTGGTCCACAGCCTTCCCCTGTACCCAGTAGGTCCGCCGCCTCTCAGTACAAGCTGCACTTAGGTCTTCAAGTCATTGGGCACATGGCCTCTATCCTGTAGCCCATCAGTGTCTTCTCTGCCGTTCATTTATGTCACCTCTCGTGCATGTTCCTAAACCTACCTGCCACGCTTACTGCCTCAACATCTCCTGTGGGCTCTTGCCCAACCCAAACTGAAGCGCTCCCAACCTGGAGCTCATCTTTCTCTAAAACTAGCCTCTTGCTTTACTATGAGGAAAAATAAGAGCTAATGAAGAATTCTAACATAAGACATGCAAATACCATTCCATGTTACCCAGCCCCCCTGAACGCCTTTCCAAAACCACGTGGGGAGAACTATTTCCCACCCACCCCCCCAGCCCGACGGGCGCCGTTCAAGGCTGGTCCCTGGAGCATGCGCAGTGACACCTCACCCCCACCCCTCCCCACACCCCCACCGGGCTCCTGCATTAAGCCCGGGGTTCGCAGCCGCAGCCGGGATCAGGCACCCGGGGGCGGGCGGGCACGGTAGGGCCATGGCTGAGGGTGAGGATATGCAGACCTTCACTTCCATCATGGATGCACTGGTTCGCATCAGTGTGAGTTAAGGTGGGGTCGAGGTGAAGGGAGGGGGGCATAGAGGGGTCCGGGATAAGCCAGAACCTGGAACAGGTGGGAATCCAGGGAGATGCTGGGGTGTTGGCAGGGGGCTAAGGGATGGCAGAAAAGACTGGGAGGGTCGGGATGTAGGTATGAGGGTAATCCCGGCAGCCAGGAGGTGAGTGCCGTGGAGGCGCCGGTTTTCTGGGATGTAAGCAACGAGGAGCTGCCCGGACGCAGCGGGTGGGCTGGGGTAGCCGCCAGCAGTGCACCAGGACTGGGGCTTCAGGGGGAAAGGACTAACCTATGGGAAGGGGGCATGTGTGAGCTTGGATATTTTCCAAGAAAACTGAGGACACGTAGGGAATGAGGAAGGAGCTGCTCCAGGGTGCATCTCCCAATTTGAACCCCTCCCTGAGACCCCACCCCATCGCTCCCCACTCAGGGCTGCGCCGAGCCTGCGGTTGTCATGGCAACCCGTGCCCGGCTCTCCCAGGGGCGGTGCCAACCCTGCTCCCCCCCACCACTTCCTTCCCCCTCCCTCCCTGTCCCTCCCTCCTTTGTGTCAGCTGCGCCCCTGACCGGGATGGCTGCGAAGAGAGGGACCAAGGTGAGGCGTGGGGGGTGGGGCATAGCTTGAGGACCCCCGCCACCAAAAGGGGGAGGGATACTTCCGGTGGGGAGGGGGCGAGTAGGCGGGGCGCTTGACCCCCCCATCCTCAGCTTGGGGAAGGGGTTGAGGGCCGACCTGGTTGCGCTGCAGGAAGCGCTGAAAGTCCAAAGGGTAGGGGGCCAAGAGGAAGGGGTTGGTCTTGGGAGACTAGAGAAGATAGATGGAGAAGTGAAGGATGAAGGATGGAAGCTGGGGTGGCCACAGGCCCGAGCCGCTGCAGGAGAGCAGGCAGTGCCTGGCTGGCGGGGAGGAGTCACGCGTGTGGAGGGGGTGCTAGAGAAGGGGGCAGGGGTCCGCATCGAGCTGCAGAATGGGCGGTGCCCTTGATATATATGCCGGGGGTGGGGGCAGGTGGCCCAGAGATGGAGGGATGGAGACAGGTGAGCTGGGCTGCCTCCCTGGGCCTCTGCAGCCCGAGTGATGGTTGTGGGGGTTGAAGCTGGGGAGGCAGGAGTTCCAACTATCCCTTCTCCGTGGAGTCTTAGCTATACGGGAGGGAAACAGGCAAGACACAGAGGGCTGGGAAGCAGTGTGAACCAGGCCAAGGCAGGTCCTGGGCAAAAGCCATAGGTAGCTTGTCTTGCCTCTTCCTGAGACTGCTGGGAATCTCTAAAGGCAGCTGAGGGCCTGCTCAGATATGCCCAACTATCCGAGCTCTGATCCAGCCTCCTGGTCCCTCCACAGACAAGCATGAAGAACATGGAGAAAGAACTGCTGTGCCCAGTGTGTCAAGAGATGTACAAGCAGCCACTGGTGCTGCCCTGTACCCACAACGTGTGCCAGGCCTGTGCTCGGGAGGTGTTGGGCCAGCAGGGCTACATAGGCCATGGTGGGGACCCGATCTCGGAGCCCACGTCTCCTGCCTCCACCCCTTCTACCCGCAGCCCCCGCCTCTCCCGCAGAACTCTCCCCAAGCCAGATCGCTTGGACCGGCTGCTTAAATCAGGTGGGGCTGGGGCCTGTGGGATGGGGGTGGGAATGTAGAGCCATCCATCAGGAAGATGGAAGGGGGTTCATCACTGGTCAGGGCTGCCTGTCTGTATTTACAGGGGTGTAGATGTTGCTTATTTGAGCTCTAGTGAGAACAGAGCTCTGGCGCAATAAAAATCTAATTTTTAAAAATTGAACAGACTTCACCCACCCCCGGTCAGCTGTAACTTACCTCCTCTACCTCCGGGTCCATCTACAGGCTTTGGGACATACCCCGGGCGGAAGAGAGGTGCTTTGCACCCCCAGGTGATCATGTTCCCATGCCCGACCTGCCAGGGTGACGTGGAGCTGGGGGAGCGGGGCCTGGCGGGGCTTTTCCGGAACCTGACCCTAGAGCGTGTGGTGGAGCGGTACCGCCAGAGTGTGAGCGTAGGAGGCGCCATCCTGTGCCAGTTGTGCAAGCCCCCACCACTAGAGGCCACCAAGGGCTGCACAGAGTGTCGTGCCACCTTCTGCAATGAGTGCTTCAAGCTCTTCCACCCCTGGGGCACCCAGAAGGCCCAGCATGAGCCCACTCTGCCCACCCTCTCCTTCCGCCCCAAGGTGAGCCAACCCTTGCAGGGCCTGGGGAGGGAGGGACAGGGTGGAGCTGAATGGATGGGGTGCCTGACATTGTGGGCTTCCAAAATGAGGTGGGCAGGGGCTTACCACTGCCAAGTTCCTTTCTCTGTAATAAAGTCATGTGAGAAAGCACTCTGCTGCATGGAGATGAGAATATGTGCCTTACAATATCCACACTGGCAGGGTTGTTGGTAGGATCACAGGAGATAATCGTTGTTCAGTACAAAGTGCTGTTTAACATTTTGTTCACTCCCTGAACAAATATTTGTTGAGCACCTAGGAGCATGATGCTATTCTAGGCATTGGGGTACAGCAGTGAACAAGATGGACAAAGTTAATTACGAACCACAAGCCTTAGATTAATTATCACCATTATTATCGTTATTACCACACATCCCAAACCATAGGTGAAAGGAGCAATGCTGGTGAAAAGGCATTGCCTGGACTGCAGGAAAGGTCTGTGATGTCAGTGTGCACCACCAGATGGCACTGTGGAGCACCACCCACTGATCCTTCCCCTCTCATCTGACCAGCGGAGGGGGGCGCCCAGCTGCTCTAGTGATGGGTCAGAACCTTTACGCGCACCCTTGGCTGACTAGCTCATTGCCCTTTGTATTTCTAGGGCCTGATGTGCCCAGACCACAAGGAAGAGGTGACCCACTACTGCAAGACATGTCAACGGCTGGTATGCCAACTCTGCCGGGTGCGTCGCACCCACAGCGGGCACAAGATCACACCAGTGCTCAGCGCTTACCAGGCCCTCAAGGTGAGGACCCCTCCTTACCCAACCCCAGTGCCAACTCACACCCACATACCTCCTCCTAACTGCTGGCTTCTGCTGAGCCAGACATGATGCCCACCTCCTTCTTCCCCCTCAGGACAAGCTGACAAAGAGCCTGACATACATCCTGGGAAACCAGGACACAGTACAGACCCAGATCTGTGAGCTGGAGGAGACCGTCAGGCACACCGAGGTGAGGGAGGGCACGGGGGTGGGTCTTGGGCCCTACCCGGGAGTGGGAAGGAGAGGGGAATGTGGGTGGGCATGCCCCCATCACCTTTCTGCCAGCTCAGGAGTCTGTGAGGGGTACCTGGGCATGACATGGTTCTGGTTAAACTTGGTTGGCAGGAACTAGTGTCCCAGGGAAGGCTGTCCCTGGGACTGACTCTAGTGAGGTTGGTAAGCTGTTGCTGAGGATGAGAGTCCAGATGTCCTCGGCCTCACTCTCCTACGGAGGATGGCACACTTGCCTGGAGCTCAGTGAGGTTATGGCTCTGATCTTGTGCCAGACTGGATCAGCTGACATGGGGGGGATAGGCAATGAAGTTGGCATAGCTGCCAGTGGACATTAATTAGTGTGGTCCAAGTGGACATTAGTGTGGTCATGGTCTCTCTTATTTGAATGAATCCTTAAGGGATTGGGATTATGGCGGAATTAAGGAAAAATATCTCAAACTGGTATATTGATTATTTCAAGTTGAAATTGTTTGAGGAACTGAATTGCAGAAAGGGCCATTTGGGCCAGGTGTGGTAGCTGATACCTGTAATCCCAGCAACTCAGGAGGCTGAGGCAGGAGGGTTCCAAGTTCAAGCCCAATCTCAGCGATTTAGTGAAGCACTTTCTCAAATTTAAAAAAATGGGGGGGACTGGGGGTGTAACTCAATGGTAGTGTGCTCCTGGGTTCAATCCCCAGTACCACCACCACCAAAAAAAAGAAAGGTCCATTTGGCCTGTATTTCCCTACACATTACCAGCCATAAATATTCTTTTGGAAGGAATGTGCTTCACATGCCAAGACCTGAAAATAGCCTCAATCGCCACAGACTAGTAATTGGGGCTATAACGAACCTAAATAAACAAACTATTTGAAGTAACCCTTATCTTCCTCTCCACTTATCTCTTAGCAACAGCCGTAGGATTTACTACCTCAATCCAGATATTTATTTGTTCTGTCATTCTTTACAAATATACTGGTCTGTGACTGGGGATAAATCTCAGTGGTAGAATACGTGCATAGCATATGCAAGGCGCCAGGTTCAATCCCCAGTACCCAAAATAAAAAAGAAAATGTTCTTTTTTAAATAAAAGTTTAAGAGCATCAGGCTTAGGTGATTTCTTTGGAGTTCACTGTTTTGTAAAGATCCCCAAGTACATGTAAAATTAATAAAACTCTCCAGGCACAGTGCAGTGGCACTTGCCTGTAATCCCAGCTACAAAGGAGGCTGAGGCAGGAGGAAGTTCCAGTCCAGTTTTGGCAATTTATCAAACCCTATCTCAAAATAAAAAGGACCATACCTCAGTGGTAGAGTACCTCTGGGTTCAACCCCCAGCACCACAAAAATAAATTTAAATTAATAAAACTTTTATGCTGGCTTGGCATGGTGGTGCACACCTGTAATCCCAGCAACTCGGGAGGCTAAAGCAGAAGGATCTCTCATTCAAAGGCAGCCTCAGCAAAAGCGAGGCCCCAAGCAACTCAATGAGACCTTGTCTCTAAATAAAATAGTAATAACTAAAAAAGGGGGGGGCTGGGGATGTGGATCAATGGTTAAGTGCCCTGGGGTTCAATCCCAGATTAAAGGAAAAAAAAAAAAACTTTTTTGCTTTAGCCAAGTATGGTGGCTCACACCTGTAATCCCAGCAACTCAGGAGGCTGAGGCAGGAGGAGCACAATTTCAAAGCCAACCTCAGCAACTTAGCAAGGCTCTGTCTCAAGATAAAAAATAAAAAGGGCTGGATTTGTAGCTCAGTGGTAAAGTGCCCAGTACCAAAAATAAAACAAAACAAAATATAACCTTTTTCCTGTATCAATTGAGTTCAACAAAAAAAGAGGAAGTAGATCTCTCTCTACCCTATAGTTATGATGTGGTCATCCAGGAAGGTTAGCACAAACCTTCAAAAGTTGAACCCAATGCCGGGTGCTGTGGTGCATGCCTGGAATCCCAGCTGCTGGGGAGGCTGAGGCAGGTGGATCACAGGTTCAAAGTCAGCCTTGGCAAAAGAAGGCACTAAGCAATTCAGTGAGATCCTGTCTCTAAATAGGGTTTGGGATATGACTCAGCAATTGAGAGCCTCTGAGTTCAATCCCCTGTACCAAAAAAAAAAAAAAAAAAAGTTGAGCCCATTTGAGGGTACAGGCCTTAGCAATGAGTCTGGCCCTATTAAGTTGTGTGGGTAGGATTCCCCCAGATCCCCTGTGATCCTTGTGGTGCTGTGGTCCCGGGAGGCTGGCACAGGAAGATAGTAAGTCATGCGTCCTTTGGGTGTTGCTCCCTGGGCAGGTGAGTGGTCAGCAGGCGAAGGAGGAGGTGTCACAGCTGGTACGGGGGCTGGGGGCTGTGCTGGAGGAGAAGCGGGCATCGCTGCTTCAGGCCATTGAAGAATGTCAGCAGGAGCGGCTGACCCGTCTCAGTGCCCAGCTCCAGGAGCACCGGAGCCTGCTGGACGGCTCAGGCCTGGTGGGCTATGCCCAGGAAGTGCTTAAGGAGACAGACCAGCCTTGCTTTGTACAAGCAGCCAAACAGCTGCACAACAGGTACCGAGGGGCACGGCACAGGGCCCAGGCTTCTGGGAGGCAGGGGCCTTTGGGGGTAGCGACCTCTCAGACAGTGTCTAGAGTCCTCGCCAGGCGGAGAGCTGGCACATGGAGGGTTTTCATTAGGCCAAACTGAGGCCCGCGTATTCCAAGGGGTGAGGCCAAGGTTCTCAGGGGCAGGCAAGGCAAAATCAAGGGGAAGGGCAGCTGCCCAGACGGCAGTGCCTGACCCCTTCCTGCCCCCATCCCAGAATTGCCAGAGCCACTGAGGCCCTGCAGACGTTCAGACCAGCTGCCAGCTCCTCCTTCCGCCATTGCCAGCTGGATGTGGGGCGCGAGATGAAGCTGCTGACAGAGCTCAGCTTTCTGCGAGGTAAGGAGGTGGCCAGGCCCTTGCCCAACCAGAGCCTTCCTCCCCTCCTCCCCAGCAGCGGGCCCGGGGGGCAGTGCCCACCGGGGAGCTCCCCGGCCTCCCACCCAGCCCACCTGCCACACCGTCCCACCGCGCTCAGCGCTGCTTCTCCCTCTCTTTGTTTGTAGGCTGTGGCCACCGCGGACTCTGCTCCGGAGCACCCCAGGCAAGTCAGCGGCCCTGCCCCGGGGGCCCTGCCCCCCGCCGGGCCCCCAAACCGGCCCCTCCTGTGCTCCAAGCAGCTCAGCCCCCCACTCAGTGCTTTCTTCTTTCTGCTCTACCCGACCTCCTGGTCCTCCCACTTGGCCAGTGCGGTCTCTTTTGAGCCTTCTTTAGGCCCTGGCCCTTCTCATCTTTTGTCCTGGGACCCCTATTCTCTTCCCCTTACCCCCACACCCTGCCCTGCTGGCTGGCTTGCTTTCCCTCTGTCACCTCCTGTTTCTGTCTTGCCGATGGTGGCACCTCCGCCCCAGTCCTGCTTCCCCTCTCTGCCGCTCAGGGCCCTTTTGCCTGGGTTCCCGTGGCCTTTGTCTGCCCCCCTGGGGCTCCTCTTAATTGGGAGACTGTCTAAGCCCAAAGGAGCCCCCAGAGCTTCTCTGGTCTGACACCCTTAAGTGTCCCAGGAGGAAGCTGAGGCTCAGGAAGGGAAATTGACTCACCTGTAGTCCAGGCCTCCTGACTCCTGCCCAGTGCTCTCCCACCTCTTCTTCCTTGGGCCCTGACCTGTCCACCTGTGCCCAGTGCCCAGATGGGCTCTGTCCTCCGTTCCCTCACCCACACTCACCCCCCCGGCTCCCGCTGCTCTCCCTTTTCCTGCCTGCCCTGCCCTTCATGCCAGGCCAGTGATCAGGCCCCGACTGACCCCCCCGCTGTCTCTTCCCACAGTGCCCGAGGCACCCGTCATTGACACCCAGCGCACCTTTGCCTATGATCAGATCTTCCTGTGCTGGCGGCTGCCCCCCCACTCACCACCTGCCTGGCACTACACGGTCGAGTTCCGTCGCACTGATGTGCCTGCCCAGCCGGGCCCCGCCCGCTGGCAGCGGCGGGAGGAGGTGAGGGGCACCAGTGCTCTCCTGGAGAACCCTGACACCGGCTCTGTGTACGTGCTGCGTGTCCGGGGCTGCAACAAAGCCGGGTACGGCGAGTACAGCGAAGACGTGCACCTGCACACGCCCCCAGCACCTGGTAAGTGACAGGCGGGCAGCAGGAGTGGCAGACACAGACATCTGTGCAGGGGGCCTGGGGACGCCAGGCTTGGGTCCTCCACTGGTTCCAGGTGGACACTGTAGAGACAGTGTCATTTTTTTTTATGGGGGTTGGGGTACTGGGAATGGAACCCAGGGACATTTTACCACTGAGCAACATTCCCAGGCCTTTTTTTATTTATTTATTATTTATTTATTTATTTATTTATTGTGGTGCTGGGGACTGAACCCAGGGCCTTGTGCATGCCAGGCAGGCCCTCTACCAACTGAGCTATACCCCAGCTCCCAGTCCTTATAAATTTTTTTTTTTTTTTTTAATTTGAGGGGCTGGGATTGTGGCTCAGCCATAAAGCACTCGCCTAGCATGCATGAGACGCTGGGTTCAATCCTCAGCACCATATAAAAAAAAATTAAAATACAGATATTGGGCCCAGCTACAACTAAAATATATATATATATAGATGTTGTGTCCACTGAAAACTAAGAAATAAATTATAAAAAAAAAAATTGAGACAGAGTCTTGCAAAGTTGTCCAGGCTGGCCTCAAACTTGTGATCCTCCTGCCTCATAAACTGAGATTAGAGGGATGGTTTATTACTGTTGGTCGTGTGCATTCATACTCTGGAGCTAGACCTCTTGTATTCTAATCCCAGATCTAACTCTTGCTGTGTGCCTTTCAACAAGTTATTCACCCTCTCTGAACTTCAGAGTCCTGTTCTACAGGGGACAACAATACTGCCATGCATGATAGTGCGTGTCTATAATTGCAGCAATTTGAGAGGCTGAGGGAGGAGGATCATAAATTTGAGGTCAGCCTGATCAACTTAACAAAATCCTGTCTCAAAATGGAGAAAAGAAAAAAAAAGGAATTACAAGAGCTGAGGCTATAGTTCAGTGGTCTCCTGGGTTCAATCCCAGTCCCCCACAGAATAATAACAACAATAATGACGCTTCATGGAGTTGTGGGAGAATTTGACTGTTCTGAGGCGACACTGGTGAAGACAGCACAGTTTCTGGCTCATAGTTCAATAAATGTCAGGAAAGTGACTCCAGAAAACAGTTTGCCTGCTGGGACCTGGGCATGATAGGGGACACTTACCTCCAAAGCAAAGGCAGAGAGGGAGGGTTGGGTACAGAGGCAGGTGTGAGCCCCGACTGTCCCCAGGGCCTACCACGGGGCGGAGGTTGGAGGAGGCCTTGTGAGTCGGTCAGGTCTGGGGCTCTGGTTCTTGTTCACTAGTCACCAGTGAAACTTCCTGGAGCCCGGTTCCACTTGGAATGTCCCTTTCGTTTTCTCGTATGAGCCTCATTTCAGTTCCCCAGGTCCGTTCTCCTGAGTTTCCCTACCTTTTCTTGGTAACTGCACACCCTGAGAGGTTGTTCCCTGTTCTGAAATCTCCCAGTGTCTTGTGCTCACACCTCACTGTCCCCAGTGCCAGCGTTTGTTCCTGAATTCTTCCTTCTGTCTCAACCCTCCTCCCTGTTCCAGTTCTGCACTTCTTCCTCGATGGCCGCTGGGGTGCGAGCCGCGAGCGGCTGGCTATCAGCAAGGACCAGCGAGCAGTGCGGAGCGTCCCTGGGCTGCCCCTGCTGCTGGCTGCTGAGCGGCTGCTGACTGGCTGTCACCTGAGTGTGGATGTGGTCCTGGGCGATGTGGCTGTGACCCAGGGCCGCAGCTACTGGGCCTGTGCCGTAGACCCTGCCTCCTACCTGGTCAAGGTGGGCGTCGGGCTGGAGAGCAAGCTTCAGGAAAGCTTCCAGGGTGCCCCGGATGTGATCAGCCCCAGGTCTGGCCCCTCTGGAGGGAACGGGGACCCTGGGTGGGAGCCAGGCACAGGGCAGAGGTAGCAAGCGCAGTACCCAGAATTGCCGTGATGGGGCTGGGAAGGAAGCAGCGGGAACAGAGGAGCCAGGCTGGGAGGCTGTGGGTTCAGCACAAGGGTCTTTGAGGATTGGTTTTCAGGGTGTGTGGCTGGGGAAGGGGACGAGGGAAGGGGAAGCCATTATCACTTGCTTCTGTCTGTCATTCAAGACCAGTACCCCACATCTCCACATCCTCATGTCCTTTCTAGCGCCCTATTTTCTCCATGAAACTTTTTCCCTCCAGAACTTCCTTCACCACCATCTTTTCTCAATTCTTTCCTTAAACATCTCATTTCTACAAGCCCTTTCCCTCCCCCATCTTTTTTTTTTTTTTTAAAACCAGGGATTGAACTCAGGGGCGCTTAACCACTGAGCCACATTCCTAGCCCTTTTAATGTTTTATTTTGAGACAAGGTTCTCATTAAGCTGCTTAGGGCCTTGCTACCTTGCTGAGGTTGGATTTGAACTCATGATCTTCTTGTCTCAGTCTCCCACGCCACTGGGATTACAGGCATGCACCACTGCACCCAGCCATACCTTCCCCCATCTTAATCACTAACCCCTCATCCTTTCTAACTCTCAAAACCCTCTTCCCATGAGAAGAGGCTAAAAGAGGAGAATCACAAATTCATGGCCAACCTCAGCAATTTAGCAAGACCTTAAGCAATTTAGCAAGACCCTGTCTCAAAATGAAAAATAAGAAAGGACTGGAGATATAGCTTAGTGTTAAAAGCACCCTGGGTTAATCCCAAGTATCAGCATGATTTCCTGAACACCATTTTTCTCAACATCTTTCTATCTTGATAAGCACCACATTTGGTGTGGGGAGTACTAGGAATTTAACTCAGAGGTACTCTGTCTCTGAGCTGTACACCCAGCCCCCTTTTTATTTCTTATTTTCTTTATTCGATATCAGGGGATTGAACCCAGGGATGCTTTACCACATCTCCAGCCCTTTTTATTTTTAATTTTGAGACAGGGTATCTCTAGTTGCTGAGGGCCTTGCTAAGTTACTGCGGTTGGTTTCGAACTTGCGATTCTCCTGCTTCAGCCTCCTGAGCCCCTGGGATTACAGGCATGCACCATTGCACCCAGCTCTTTTTCACTTTTTAAAAATTTGAAATAGGGAGTCTTGTTAAGGTGCTGAGGCTGGCCTCAAATTTGTAATCCTCAGCCTCTAGAGTCACTGGGATTACAGGCATGTGCGACTATATCCAGCTACCATATTTCTTTAGTGTGCTGTGCAAATACTTACCTTCCCTTTTCTCCAATATCTCTCATCAATGTGCTTTCCTTTCGATAACCCTTTCCCACCAAACCAAGCCCCCAACCCTCTACTCTGAACCCTGTCTCTTCGATCCAAAGTCAATTTGTTCCACCTCCCGCTCCCAGCATTCCATCCTCCCAACATCTCATCCTCCTGGTCTCCTGTGCCTGGCTCCCTTATTCCACCCCCAACATCCTCCTACCCAACTCCCCCTTCCGCAGGTATGACCCGGACAGCGGGCATGACAGCGGTGCAGAGGATGCCACCGTGGAGGCGTTACCACCCTTTGCTTTCCTAACCATCGGCATGGGCAAGATCCTGCTGGGGTCTGGAGCAAGTTCAAATGCAGGGCTGACAGGGAGGGATGGCCCAGCTGCCAGCTGCACAGTGCCCCTGCCACCCCGCCTGGGTATCTGTTTGGACTATGAGCGGGGTCGAGTCTCTTTCCTGGATGCTGTGTCCTTCCGGGGGCTCCTCGAGTGCCCCCTGGACTGCTCAGGGCCTGTGTGCCCTGCCTTCTGCTTCATAGGGGGTGGCGCGGTACAGCTGCAGGAGCCTGTGGGCACCAAGCCGGAGAGGAAAGTCACCATTGGAGGCTTCGCCAAGCTAGACTGATCCTTTCCGACGGCTCTGTCCACCTGGAGTCTCACTGGGCCCTGGCTTCCCCGAGCCTCCCACACTGGGTTGTTTCCCCAGCAACATCTCCCCCAACTCTTCCTGACATGTGGTCCTGCCCCTCCCCTTCTGTCTGTGTCTTCCCAGGGCTTTCTCTTGACCAAGGAGCTCTCCTCAGCTCACCTCTCTGGATGCCCCCATTCTCTCCATTGCCTGTTGGTTAGCCCCGGCCCCCATGCCCACCAAGCCTCCGCCCCTGGCCTTGCCCTCGGCATCTTACCCAAATCATGGAGAGAGCCCCTTCCTCACCCCTGTCTTGTGCCAAGGCTGACTGGGAGGGAGGGCGCCTGGAATACTGGGCATGATCCCCAGCTCTGCCCTTCGCCTTGACCACCTCCTTGCCCCGTTGATGCTGAACTACATACAGCCTTGGGGCAGACAGGCTTTTGGTCTCCCGAGTGGGGATGGGACCCTATCATCCTGCTTTATTTGGATCTCCCCTACCCCCCAGCCGCATGCCCCTTCCCTCCCTCTTTTCCCGCTTGCATGCTTTACCTGTCCTGTACCCATGCCAACGTGCCAAGTCTCCCTTGGGGACCCAGCTGAGGCTGGATGTTCCTGCTGGGTTGGGCCAGGCAAGGCGTCTGGTGCTTGCTGCTGCCTCCCTGCAGTGGGCACTGCTAGACCTGTGCCAAGCAACAGCTGTAACTTTCATGGTTTATAACAATAAACTGTGACGCCAGGCACATTTCTGCCTTCCCTGAGCGTGACCATTCCTCTTGGTTTCTGTGCAGTGAATGGGGGTGGAAGGGTTCCAAGGTGCTTTGCTATTGGTCAGGGTAGGGTGCTTGAGGGAAGGAGGTACCCAAGCCAGGTACTCCCAGCCTCCTGCCACACCTGTACTAGGCCCAGGCCCCAGCTTACCAGAGCTGCCAGGAGGCACAGCACCCTGGCTGCTGCGTCAGGTCCTAGACCAGGCACCTGGACAGCCACACTGGGCCCTGCGGGAATGTGGTTCAGGGCCCGGGCATCGTGCCTGGGCCTAAAAGGGTCACGGAACCAGAATCCACTTCCCCATTCCCAGGGTGCCTGGGATCCCACCCTAGGGTTAGCAGTGGGTGTGGCGTTGAGGGGCCAGGGTGGGGGCAGGGTCTGGCGCCAGCTGCCGGATCTGACCCAGCCCCCACTTATCACAGTGGTGTTGACTCTGCTGCTGTTATCACTGCCCAAGGATTTGCTTCACACCCAGGCTACTAAGAATAGAGCTGCCTGGGGGCACAGTGCCAGCAGGAGAGGAGGGTGGCCAGCCCAGTGAAACCCAGGCTGGAGGAGAAGGGACAGCCATCCACTGGCTGAGCCGTGTGCTGACAGAGCCGAGTCATCCCGGCCCACCGGAGCAGGCCTAGGAGGTTTCATTTCCTTCTTCCTCCTGTGCCACCAGGAATGGAAGAGAGGTGACTCTTGAGTTCTCCAGCAGGTCACCCTGTGCCCCAGTATCACCTCTTTCCCCACATCTGCTTCTCAAACCCTGCTCCTTACCTCCTTTCCACCTCCAACCTCCCAAAGTCCCTTCCAGGGTTCCTCAGGGACACATTCTAATGGACCCTCCTATCCACCAGTTGCAGACTGAAAGATCACAAGTTGGCAACATTTTATTGTGACGAGGCCACATTTTATTCAGTCATGTTGGGGTCCTCACCTCCGTGGCCAGAATTTCTAGGCCAATCCTCCTGAGAGCTACCACGGCCCCACTGTCCCAGGCATATCCCCCAGGGCACAGCTGGGCTTCACCAGGCTAAGATGGGTTAGGGGGCTTGGTAGAGCCTCTGAGGGAGGCTGTGAGCAGCCCACCCGGATTCCCAGCTCATCAGCCCAGATTGGGGGAGGGGGGCTCTGGCAGTGGAGAACCTGAGGCACTTCTGGTAGCTGAGGCTGAGCAGGTGACCTGTCCCTACAAGTTGGCAGAAGTGGCTGCCACTGCTGGGTTCGTGTAAGAGAGGCTGCCTCCGCCGTTGCCTGCAGACACCTGGGTGGAGGGAAAAGAGATCCAGGGTGAGGGGTAAAAGCTGTCTCTTGGGACCGCTGGATGGCTCCCCAGTCTGGGGTAGTCAGCCCAGGGACTGGATCAGCCTTCAAGGGGTTAACTTGGAGACAGCACCTGCAGCCCCACCAGCAGCCAGGTGACTGTAAACAGCCCGCTCCTCTCACTGCTCCCTTCCACTCCCTCCCCAGCACTGCTCAGCCCCCTTGCCTGCCCAGCCTGCACCTTGCCCGCTTCTCTCTCCATTTTCTGCTCCTCCAGCCCAAGTGGGGGGTTGTGTGCATGGAGCATATAAAACCGGGAGCAGGCGATCCCCAGAAGGAGAGAAAGGGAGGCAGGAAAAGGAAACTCATCTCCTCCCCCACTGGAGTGGCTTTCCAGTCCAGGGTGACTGCTGTAATTATTTACTAGGTCCTGCACAGAAAGGCAGTGTGTGTGTGTGTGTGTGGGGGGGGGGGGTATCCTTGCTTCCCTGAGGCTCCCAGGAACCCCTCCACTCTGCTCACCTGATTTGGTGAGATTTCTTCCTCTCCCCTGGAGACCCCCCCAGCCTTTCTCAATCTACTCCCCACTCGAAGGAGGAGGTGAATGGGGCCCAGTGTACTCCTGTGACTCTGCAGGAAGAGCTCCCCTGGACACACTGCCCCACCCATTTTGCCTCTGGGCATCCTACTGAGCACTGCCCTGGTGCCCATTCAGCCAGTGGTGAATGCGGACAGGTAATGAATGCTCTTTGGGGAATGTTGGTAATGAGGTTATTCCAACCTGAGGTCCCCTTGCTTCCTTGATCTCTTTCCCAGACCTGTGCCCCAGAGCACCTCCAAGCACCCCCACCAATCTTGCCAGGCTCTTTAAGGCTCACCTCTTACAAACTCTTTGAGTTTCCAAATATCCCCCTGGGACACCTCCCCAGCCAGAGCCTCTGCCTCCATTCCCTGCTTGGGGGGGCCCAGCCTCACCTCCTCATAGGGGCTACGGTTGGTACTTCCAGGGGGCATATAGCGCCCATGGGTGTGATAAGTGGGGTATTCACTCATAGGATGGTAGGTTTCCCGGGATGGAAAGATATCCAGATGCCCATAGTTCTTCTGGCGACACTGACACACCGCCTGGGGAGACAGGAATGTATGCTGGACCACAGGGTTCCGTCTACCAGGGGATTCCAGTGAAGGCCAGAGACTGAGTACTTACCAAGGCAATGAGATATAAGATGGCCAACGCAAGTAGAACACAGACCAGCACCAGCAGGGCAATGCCCCAGCCTGGTACCCCAGACCCAGACTGGGCAGAGGAAGGAAACAGCACCTCATTCGCTAAAAGGAAAAGCAGTGGTCAAGGAAGTCTCCAAAAGGAGGTAGCCCTCCTTCTGCTAGCACCAAAGGAAAGAGCACAACTGTAGGGAGAGGAGACCCTTCATGGGGCTCGGCTCTAGTTGGGGATATAGCCTCACCCTTGATTCTTGAGATGTTCAGGTTATAATTGGATCCTTCCTCTTTAAGCTGATAAAACTGTGACATTACTTCCTTGGCATTGGTGGTACCCTCCCGGAAGACGAGAGTCAGTTCTGTCACCACAGATCCTGGTCTGGTCATAGGAAATAATCAATTCAGCCAAAGGTTCCAGCTTTTGGCTCATTATTTCCCCCCAACCTTAAACACAAGGTCCCGCACAACATTTATGACCACAAGCCCCAAAACACACACACACAGTCTGACCCAGAACTGTACCTGAACATGATATTAAAGAGGCCCAGAAAATCATCTTGTTTATAAACCTGGAAAACCTGGGTGAGAGGAAAAGGACTCAGGCTTAATGCAAAAGATTGAAATAATTCTGAAAGCTGCCCTACGGGAGTATGGCAAAAGAAAGGCAGATACCCACCAATTCAGAAATGTTCCTCTGCAGTTCTTGATAGTAGTTGGTTCTAGGGTTTTCCAGGGAAGAATTAAACTTGAGGTTTGAAATGTAAAAAGACAGGGAGAAGAAAGAGACCCTAACATATACCTGGGAAGGAGAACTAAGATTGGAGGAGGTGAAGGGAGGCACTGTGCTATGGCTATTGCTACTGGCAACAGTACTGTTGCTCATGTTGGCAGCGGTGGTGGAAATGTCAGACGGCTGGCTGGAAACTGAGGATTTAGTACCCTTGTCAAGTAGGGTTGTAGTAGCCATAGTAGAAGTGCCACTGTGTACTGAAGTGGCAGCTGAGGCTGATGAAGTCCCTGCAGTTGGGGCTGAAGTGTTATTGTGGGCTGGGGTGGAGGCTGAGCTGCTTGGAGCCCCAGTGGTCCCAGATGAGGTGCCATGGTGGGCTGGGGTGGAGGCTGAGCTGCTCGGAGCCCCAGTGGTCCCAGATGAGTGGCTATGGTGGGCTGGGGTGGAGGCTGAGCTGCTTGGAGTCCCAGTGGTTCCAGATGAGTGGCTATGGTGGGCTGGGGTGGAGGCTGAGCTGCTTGGAGCCCCAGTGGTCCCAGATGAGGTGCCATGGTGGGCTGGGGTGGAGGCTGAGCTGCTCGGAGCCCCAGTGGTCCCAGATGAGTGGCTATGGTGGGCTGGGGTGGAGGCTGAGCTGCTTGGAGTCCCAGTGGTTCCAGATGAGTGGCTATGGTGGGCTGGGGTGGAGGCTGAGCTGCTTGGAGTCCCAGTGGTTCCAGATGAGTGGCTATGGTGGGCTGGGGTGGAGGCTGAGCTGCTGCTTGGAGCCCCAGTGGTCCCAGATGAGGTGCCATGGTGGGCTGGGGTGGAGGCTGAGCTGCTTGGAGCCCCAGTGGTCCCAGATGAGTGGCTATGGTGGGCTGGGGTGGAGGCTGAGCTGCTTGGAGTCCCAGTGGTCCCAGATGAGTGGCTATGGTGGGCTGGGGTGGAGGCTGAGCTGCTTGGAGCCCTAGTGGTTCCAGATGAGTGGCTATGGTGGGCTGGGGTGGAGGCTGAGCTGCTGCTTGGAGCCCTAGTGGTCCCAGATGAGTGGCTATGGTGGGCTGGGGTGGAGGCTGAGCTGCTGCTTGGAGCCCCAGTGGTCCCAGATGAGTGGCTATGGTGGGCTGGGGTGGAGGCTGAGCTGCTTGGAGCCCCAGTGGTTCCAGATGAGGTGCCATGATGGGCTGGGGTGGAGGCTGAGCTGCTTGGAGCCCCAGTGGTTCCAGATGAGGTACCATGGTGGGCTGGGGTGGAGGCTGAGCTGCTTGGAGCCCCAGTGGTCCCAGATGAGTGGCTATGGTGGGCTGGGGTGGAGGCTGAGCTGCTTGGAGCCCCACTGGTTCCAGATGAGGTGCCATGGTGGGCTGGGGTGGAGGCTGAGCTGCTGCTTGGAGCCCCAGTGGTCCCAGATGAGTGGCTATGGTGGGCTGGGGTGGAGGCTGAGCTGCTTGGAGACCCAGTGGTCCCAGATGAGGTACCATGGTGGGCTGGGGTGGAGGCTGAGCTGCTTGGAGTCCCAGTGGTTCCAGATGAGTGGCTATGGTGGGCTGGGGTGGAGGCTGAGCTGCTTGGAGCTCCAGTGGTCCCAGATGAGGTGCCATGGTGGGCTGGGGTGGAGGCTGAGCTGCTTGGAGTCCCAGTGGTTCCAGATGAGTGGCTATGGTGGGCTGGGGTGGAGGCTGAGCTGCTGCTTGGAGCCCCAGTGGTTCCAGATGAGTGGCTATGGTGGGCTGGGGTGGAGGCTGAGCTACCTAGAGCCCCAGTGGTTCCAGATGAGGTGCCATGGTGGGCTGGGGTAGTGGCAGAGCTTGATGGAGACCTGCTGCTTGGAGTTGCAGTGATCACAGAATTGGTCGAGTGTAGGGCAGTGGTGGAGACTTGAGATAAGGTAACGCTATTCTGTCCTGGAATGGCAGCAGAGCATGAACCAGAGCTGAGGTGGGGAGTAAACTTTTGGTCATTCTCACAGTACTTCTCTCAACACAGTTGGACACTGGGTTACTTTCTGACCTAATTGGAGCCAGAAATTGTAAGAACTACTGGGTTGGAGGGCAAATCAGAGCAAGGAGAAAATATAACCTTTGCTAACAGGAGAAATAATATCAGGAGGACTGGGGATTGGTCAGCATCGGGCAGCCCCTGGGTCTGCCCCCCTCCTCCTACCCTGCTGGCAGCCTCTCGCACTCTTCCCATACACCTCTGCTCCTGGCTGGTCCATTTCTTCACTCCTAAGACTTACTCTTCCCGACTCCCTTCCCTCCTAGACTTCTCTTCAGGACATTCTCTTCCCCTGCACCCCCTCTCCTGGGGGCTGCCTCTTTTCAGCCTGTCCTGAGTCTCTCTCCTTCATTCTGGTACCAACCTGTTCACACCTGTCTGCAATTTCTGACTCTCATGGTGCCATCTGCCAGGAAATAAAACCCACAGAAAGTCCAGGAATACCACATGAGCAGGGCAGCCCCCTCCAAACCTCAGGCCCCTCACCTGGAAGCACTGGAAGAAGCAGCAGCAGGAAGAAGGGGGACTGGATGCCAGGTGTCATGGTGGTGTTGAACTGGTGGGGAGGGGGCAGAGCAGACTCCAGCCGCACTGCAGTGAGTTGGAGCGGCACTGGCGCCTGCTGCTTTATACCAGTCCCCCCCTTCCGCCCTAGGCACAGCCGGAGCAGGTGACAGGTGACAAAACTCCGCCCCCCTTCCCCCTTCCTTACCTCCTGCCTTTTCCTCCTCCTCCCCAACCATTCCTGAGTAGGGTACATGGGCTCCAATCACTCAACTTCTGACAACCTGTTTGTTCTTCACTGGCCTCCCCCTTTTACCAACCACTCCCTGACTCCAGGAGGTGGGTGTGGGGGAGGGGGTTAGGGAGCGTGACCCCCCTCCCCCCTCCGTTCTACTTTTAGCCCCAGCACAACAGCTAAGGTGAGGAAAGGGAGCAGAGAAGGGGGGCCTAGTGAAGGCCCTGACAGCAAGGCCAGGAGGCCTACCCCGAGGTCCGCCACTCTACTTCCCTCCCCTACGGGTCCTTTGAAGCCCCACTCTGCGTGCTGAGAAGAAATAAGAGTGCTTAATAACGAGTGAACTAGGTGCTAGTTTTGGACTCCCTCCCTGCCCCCCTCCACTTCCCGGAATAGCCCCACCCTTCTAACCGCTCCCTGTCCCGTTCCACACACGGTTCTACCCTGAAACCCACAGTCCCCGCCCCGGCCGGCCGGGCTTTCCAGCAGCCTGGTTCCCTCCTCGGCTTTCTCCCGAGAAGGGGGCGGGGGGAAATTTCCACTTAAAGAAGGTCGAAACCTGGGCTCTTCCGAACCCTAGGGTTCTTCCTTTCCAGCCTCCACCTCCAGTTGCTGCTGGGAGCTCCTGCCCTCTAGTGGCCGACCCTGGCGTCCGGAGGGGCCCCGATCCAGGGGAGAGGAGGTTGGGCGACATTGACTGAATGGGGGCAGTGAGATCCTGGGGAAGCTGGGCCCTGGCGGGAAGTATCAATGCCTTGGAAGGAAAGCGGGGGGGGGGGGGGCGCCACACACAACCGTGGGGTCGGGGGCAGTGGGTGGGGACTCAGACGCTTGGGGGTGGTGTCTGGAGGAAATGATTCTAAGTGGGTGGGGTCCTGAGGCTTATAGAAGGGGCGTCGAGGTCTCTGGGAGAGGACATCGGAATGTGGGAGGGGGGAGTAGGACAGGTTCCGTGAGGGTAGTCGCGGATTTAGGAGACCGAGTAGGTGGAGCGACAGAATGGAATTTAGGAATACAACTGTCCTCCGGGGAGAGAGTGGTGCAGGTGCGCGAGCGTTGGGAGAGCAAAACCGTACGTGAGGGTGCGTCATTTGGGAGAGTCGAAAGGTACTTTGAAGGCCGGAAATGTTTGCGGGGAAGGGAGGTATTTGGGGCCAGTGCGGCACGTGGTCTCAGGGTGTCGGCTGGGTCCGGGGTTCCCGCTGGTGGCCTAGGCCAACAGAGGCAGTGTCGAGGGGATGGGGAAAACAACTCTTAGCCCCGACAACACAGACTGGAAACCAGTACTTTAAGAACATTCCTGCAAGGCGCGAGACTGGAGGGAAGCCCAGGCAGGAGCGGGGGACCACCGCTCCCGCGCCCGCTGCTCGGCCTCCACGGCACCGCTTTGTGCCGCGCCGTAGCCCGTGGGCGGCGCTGGGCGCGGAACGTCCGCGCGCTCGCAAGCGGGCTGGAGGCGGGGAAGGCCCCCCACCAGCCCGTTTGAGAAAGTAGGAATATCTAGGTGGGCGGCCCCAAACCTCAACTCTGGAGTTGCCTGGCAACAGCCATTCAGTTCGGTTGCTGGGACACGCGTCACCATGGTGACGGCTCCGCGCCGCTCAGTCTGAGTATTTAAAGAGCAAGCGCGCGCAACGCCCGGCCGTCGGAAAGCGGCGTTCCTGGGCACCGCAGTCTCCCCTTCTCCCTTTACCCCTCCCCTTTACCATCCCCTTCACCCTTAGAGGCGCCAAGTCTTTGGCCTGCTTCTAAGGTGAACCCAACTCCCCAGAGTGCACCCCAGTCCTTGAGCCCGTCTGGCTTCAGGCTGTAGGGAGTGGGATCCCGGGCCCCGGGCGGGCGGGAGGGACGGGACGCGGTGCAGTGTTGTTACTTCCCCCGCCAATATTGCACTCGTCCCGGCCTCCGGCCCCCTCGGCCCCCCGGCCTCCCCCTCTCCTCAAGCGGGGCAGCCCCCGCCCTCCTGGCTTTCGATACCGGCCGATCTGAGATAGACTGGAGTGTCGCCGCTGCCACCGTGAGTAAGTGGGGCTGGGAGGACTTTAGCCATCCTCCGAACAGCACCTCATCCTTCACTTAACCCCTTCTGGCACCTTCTCCACCCGCGACCCAAATCAGCCAAACTTTCCTTAGTTCTCTAACTTCTAGCCTACCAGCTTTCCTCTGACGCCCTCAGGTTCCTTCTTGATTCCCACCCTATCCCAGAAAACCCCTAAACAAGCAATTGCACTGGCTTAGAAAACAACTGGAACTTTATGGCAATCTGCTATTTTCTTTCCTGGGGTTAGTACCTGAGTAATACCCCTTGAAAATGTCCCAACCCCTGAGCAGTGGGGGTGCTGCCCCACTGGGGCTGAACTGAGGGTGCCAGAGGAGGGTCTATGTTTGGCTGAGGGGCTGTAGTTTAGACCTCAGAGTCTCCAGGATGGACCCCAAGGCCAGAGAGTCTAAAATCAGGAATCCGGTGGCCACCTCCTCACACCCTTCCCTGCAGCAGCTGCCTCCGGAATGGCTCAAAGTCCTCGGGCACTGTGTCTGAAGAAGGGGAAATAAGTAAGGTCAGAGAAGGCGACTCTCCCAGGACATGTGAGGGGTCAGGTTGATCTGTCTAGAGCCTCACCGTTGCATCGATACTGGAGATTGGACCAAATGATGTTTTCCTGGGAGAAGCAGAATACACCAAGACGCCCCCCTCGCATGGATGTGTCAATGATCACCCCAGAATCCGCCACTAGCTGGGGACCCTCATAGAGCTTCACCCTGTCCAGGATAGGGGTGTCCATTGGTGCTAAGGTGCCAGTGGGTACAGTGCCTCCATGTCCCAGGCCCTGCTCATCCCAGCCCCCCTTGAGCTCACCAGGCTGGAGAGAGAAGGGAGAGGAGGAAAGGGGAGGGAAGGGGGTGCTTTTCTCAGGCCGGGGCCCCTAGCTCTTTGTCCAGCCCCTTTTGCATCTCAAAGCACCAGCCGCATTCCAAGCGAGGATTGGGTTGCCATGGCAATGAGCACAATGGGCAGGGGGGTGAAGTCACCCGCTTCCCAGGCTCTAGTCAACCCCCCTTTATCCCCAGCTCTGGCGCCCCACAGCACTAGGCACCTTAAAGGGGCACCAACCCCAGGCCCCTGGACTCTGAGTTCTTGACTATGAAAAAAGTCCAGCCTCCAAGCACACCCATTTCCCCTCCCTTCTCAAGTTGTCCCCATCAACTAGGGACACTTGTGGGAGGGAACGGCCAAGTTGTGGACAAAGTGCTGAACTGAGAGGCCTGGGAGGTCTGGGCCTCTGTAAAATCCCTTCCAGGTCAGCTGCTGATGAAGTAGGCTCTGGGCTATGCCACTTAGGGGGTTGGAAGTGATGGGCCCCGTACAGACTGGCCTGGGGTCTGAGGGCATCTAGCTCAATGATCTTATTTTACAGAAGAAAAATGGGGCACAGAGAAGGAATGATGTGCCCAACACTGGCTACAGGTCCTGTCTGTGGTGAGAAGGGAGACGGAGAGAAGTGGCCATGGTCCCTACCCATGGCACTGAGGAACTGAGCAGAGGAGAGGTCACTGGTGAGTCCCAGCTAAAAGGGAAGGAAAGGCCCCAGCCTGGGGTCCTCCGGATGGACTCGGCCCCTCTCCTCACCGAATATAACCAACTTGAGGCCGGTGCAGCAGCTGCCAGCGATAGGAGGTCTTGTCACGCCAGCCCACATTTCGTGGGTCAGTCCATAACAGCCGTACCTGGTCAGGGGTATGGCCAGTATGCCACAGGGCATTCCGGAGGTGCTCACCTGGGCCAGACACTGATGTCACTGCCTGAGGGTCATTGGCAAAGACACTAGGTCAACCATAGGACCAGAGAGAAGGGAAACACAAGGCTGGTACGTACAGATGGGAAGGGAGTCAAGGAGGCCCACAGAGCCGACCTGCAGGCCAGAGTCCTGAGGATTCCCGATCAGGCAGGAGAAGAGGCCCTGGGGTTGGCAGGGAGAGCTTTGGGAACAGGCCTAGGTTGGAGAAACTGGGCAGCTGGGTTACCTTGAGCTGCAGCCCCGGCTGGGCAACAGCACGGAAAGGTGTGGCCTGCCAGTAGGTCTGCTCTGTCTGCTTCCACATGACCACATAGAAGCGGCCACTGTCCTGGTAACTGAAGAGAAAACCTGCGTAGTCATCGTCAGTCACTGTGTTCACATGGAAGGTGCCTTCAAAGTCCACACCATTGAAGGCTGTGTATCCTGGGGTGGGGGTAGGGGTGGGGTAAAGGTCAGGGGCAGCAAATGGCCCACCGCAGGAGGACTGGGAAGGGGTGCCTGCAGTATGTGTGGCCAGCTTGTCCACTGCCTTCTCTGTTGCCTTTGCCCATCTTTCCCCTCCCTTTCCTCCCCCATGCTCTGTCCCTGAAGAATTCTTCCATTTGGAAATTATTGAACTGGATGATCCCTTACATACCAACTGCCAGGCCAGGGTCACTGTTCATGGTCTGAACGATTTCCATGCCCTGGGGTTGTTCAGGAAAGAAAAAAGCCCTGATCCAGGTGTACTACGCCACCTAGGCCCTACCTGGTGGTCTGGCCTGACAGTACCTGCCCAGCCAACTGCCCTGAGTCTAAGTACCTGATTGAGAACGACCCAGTTTGGGTCAATCTGAGCATCACCCTCAGGATCCAGGACGACGGTCTGATAGGCTCGGAAATCCGTGAGGGTTACCTCTGCACTTTCAGGACACACATCCAGGGGGTCGACTACAGCATCATTGTCAAAGTCATCCTCACACACATCACCAACACCATTGCCTGGGTAGATAAGGCTAGGAGCTCAGGAAGGCCTGGCCACTGCCAATGGCCAACACTGTCACCTCCTGAATCTTGCATTCCTGACTTCTCCCTACCTGCCCTTCCTTACTGCCCTGCAGGGCTTACTACCTCCCCCTGAGCAAAGTCCAAAGCAGTCCAACCCTCTTTGGAGCAAGCCTTACCATCTGAGTCTTTCTGATTGGGATTGGGTACTAGACGACAGTTATCAGGACCGGGAGGCACATAATCTGGGACACCGTCATTGTCATCATCCCCATCACACTCATCTCCAAGTCCATCGTTGTCTGAGTCCAGCTGGGAGCTATTTGGCAGCTGTGGGCAGTTGTCCTTGGTATCCTGATGACCATCCCCATCGCTGCTCAGAAAAACAGTCACCAAATAATTGCTGTCCAAAGTCCCCCCATCCATCCTTTCTTTCCCTGTCTTCTGCTTAGGGGAGTCTTGAGCCTGCCCTCCATCCAGACCCCTTGCAGCCAGCCAGATGTGAAGGTCCAGCAATAGGAATGGAAGGGAGATTATGGGAATAGAGGATGAAGACTGAGCCATAGAGAGAAGTGAGAATGGACTAGAAGAAAGAAAAATATCCCCTGGAAGACTGTCTCTTGGCCAAGACCCCACCTGTCTTCATTGGTGTCACAGACATCTCCCACCAGGTCACTGTCTGCATCTGTCTGAGAGAGGGGCCTGATCTCACCATCTCCTCTTGATAACTCTGAAGATGGTGACCCACTTCCCATCCAAAGGGCTGGGGCTTTCCACTGATGACCCTTCCCCTCCCCTGTACCTGGGTAGGATTGCTCATTTCAGGGCAGCTGTCACAAGCATCTCCCACCCCATCCGCATCCCTGTCTGTCTGTAGCGGGTTAGGTACTTTAGGGCAATTGTCCAATCCATTGGGGATGCCTAGAAGACATGGGGGAAAGCACAGAGTTGTCGCTAGAACACGTCTCACTCTTCTAACTTGGTGAACTTCCTGAGCTTGGTCTCCGTTATGTTGGTCATCTCCTCTGACCCAGGCCAGCTCCCACAGCATGCCTCCCAATTCTCACAGACCTCCTAGCTTCCCTGACTCATCTCCTCTATCCAAATTCCCAGCCTGCCCCTGAGCCCCAGGCCTGCACCATCCCCATCCACATCGTTGTCACAGGCGTCTCCTTCTCCATTGCCATCTGTGTCCTTCTGGTCATTGTTGGGAACGTTGGGGCAGTTGTCACAGGCATCACCAAATGAATCTGTATCTGAGTTCTGCTGGTCCTTGTTGGGGAACAGTCGGCAGTTGTCCTGGTCAAGAAATGAGAGGGAAAGATCCACCTGTCCGGGGCCACAGGTTTAGAGCTCCCTAATCTGGAGTTCTGGAACCTTATTAGAGCACTGTCAAGGGGCAGGATTATGGGAGAGGCCAGAGAGAACCGAACAGGAGGAAGAGAGCAGAGGGCAGGACGGTCTGGGGACCACCTCAACATTCTTGATCCCATCCCCGTCAGCGTCTTCATCACACTGGTCCCCCACGCCATCATTGTCAGCATCTTCTTGCCCAGAGTTAGGTGTCAAAAGGCAGTTGTCCTGAAGTTCAGGGGGAGGGAGAGAACGGATGAGTTCTGGCCTGACCCAGCCTGGGGCTCCCCACCACACTGGTCCACCGGCCCCTGCACCTGCTTGCAGTGTTTGTTGTTATCCATGCAGGGCAGCGCCTGATCCGGGTAGCCGTCAATGTCTGTGTCAGGCCCACACACGTTCCCGTTCCCGGCCCAGCCCACATTACACTGGGGTGGGTGACACAAACAGCAGGAATTAGCAACTTGGGATGGTTTCCCATGCCCCACCACTCCCTCTCTAGGCCCTACTTTTCCCACTAGCCAGTTCCTGGGCCCAGACCCACCGCCCTTTTCCACGAAGTCCTCCAACCTTAAATATGTTCACTAGTCTTCGCCCTTTCCCTACATTTCCTTCCCTTGTCCTTCCCAGCCCACCTGGCAGGACACTGCACCATTTCGTTCAAAGAGGCAGTGAGCATGAACGTGGCAGGGGCTGTGGGCTGGACTGAAACAGGTCCTTGCTGGGAGGCAGCCCTGGGTCTGGTT